>NC_086110.1:77471644-77602737 GCF_963921235.1 Mobula hypostoma | reverse complement strand
TACAGTTACACAACACAGCAATGGGCCTATTCGATGTGGGGGATTTACAGTTACACAACACAGCAATGGACCGATTCGATGTGGGGGATTTACAGTTACACAACACAGAAATGGGCCCATTCGATGTGGGGCATTTACAGTTACACAACACAGCAATTGGCCCATTCGATGTGGGGTTTTACAGTTACACAACACAGCAATGAGCCCATTCGAAGTGGGGGATTTACAATTACACAACACAACAATGGACCTATTCAATGTGGGGGATTTACAGTTACACAACACAGCAATGGACCCATTCGATTGGGGGGATTTACAGTCACACAACACAGTAATGGGCCTATTCAATCTGGGGGATTTACAGTTACACAACACAGCAATGCACCCATTCGATGTGGGGGATTTACAGTTACACAACACAGTAATGGACCCATTCGATGTGGGGTTTTACAGTTACACAACACAGAAATGCACCCATTCGATGTGGGGGATTTACAGTTACACCATACAGCAATGGACCCTTTCGATGTGGGGGATTTACAGTTACACAACACAGTAATGGGCCCATTCGATGTGGGGGATTTACAGTTACACAACACAGTAATGGGCCCATTCGATGTGGGGGATTTACAGTTACACAACACAGTAATGGGCCCATTCGATGTGGGTAATTTACAGTCACACAATACAGCAATGGACCCATTCGATGTGGGGTTTTACAGTCACACAACACAGCAATGGTCCTATTCGATGTGGGTGATTTATAGTCACACAACACAGTAATGGGCCCGTTCGGTGTGGGGGATTTACAGTCACACAACACAGAAATGTGCACATTTGTGTGTGGGATTTATACTCACACAACACAGCAATGGACCCATTCGATTGGGGGGATTTACAGTCACACAATACAGCAATGGACCCATTCGATTGGGGGGATTTACAGTTACACAATTCAGTAATGGGCCCATTTGAAGTGCGGGATTTACAGTTACACAACACAGATATGCACCCATTCGATGTGGGGGATTTACAGTTACACAACACAGTAATGGGCCCATTCAATGTGGGGATTTACAGTTACACAACACAGCAATGCACCCATTCGATGTGGGGGATTTACAGTTACAAAACACAGTAATGGGCCCATTCGATGTGAGGGATTTACAGATATACAACACAGCAATGGACCCATTCGATGTGGGGGATTTACAGTTACACAACACAGCAATGGACCCATTCGATGTGGGGGATTTACAGTTACACAATTCAGTAATGGGCCCATTTGAAGTGAGGGATTTACAGTTACACAACACAGATATGCACCCATTCGATGTGGGGGATTTACAGTTACACAACACAGCAATGGGTCTATTCGATGTGGGGGATTTACAGTTACACAACACAGCAATGGACCGATTCGATGTGGAGGATTTACAGTTACACAACACAGAAATGGGCCCATTCGATGTGGGGCATTTACAGTTACACAACACAGCAATTGGCCCATTCGATGTGGGGTTTTACAGTTACACAACACAGCAATGAGCCCATTCGATGTGGGGGATTTACAATTACACAACACAACAATGGACCTATTCAATGTGGGGGATTTACAGTTCACAACATAGCAATGGACCCATTCGATTGGGGGGATTTACAGTCACACTACACAGTAATGGGCCTATTCAATCTGGGGGATTTACAGTTACACAACACAGCAATGGACCCATTCAATGTGGGGGATTTACAGTCGCACAACACAGTAATGGGCCCATTCGATGTGGCGGATGTACAGTCACACAACACAGCAAGGGGCCATTACGATGTCGGGGACTTACAGTCACACAACACAGCAATGGGCCCGTTTGATGTGGGGGATTTGCAGTCACACAACACTGTAATGGACCCATTCGATGTGGGGTTTTACAGTCACGCAACACAGCAATGGTCCTATTCGATGTGGGTGATTTATAGTCACACAACACAGTAATGGGCCCGTTCGGTGTGGGGGATTTACAGTCACACAACACAGAAATGGGCACATTCATGTGTGGGATTTATACTCACACAACACAGCAATGGACCCATTCGATTGGGGGGATTTACAGTCACACAATACAGCAATGGACCCATTCGATTGGGGGGATTTACAGTTTCACAATACAGCAATGGGCCCATTCGATGTCGGGGATTTACAGTCACACAATACAGAAATGCACCCTTTCGATGTGGGGGATTTACAGTCACAGAAAAAAGCAATGGGCCCATTCGATGTGGGGGATTTACAGTCATACAACACAGTAATGGACTCATATGATGTGGGGCATTTGCAGTCACAGAACACAGTAATGGGCCCATTCAATGTGGGGCATTTACAGTTACACAACACAGCAATGGGCCCATTTGATGTAGGGGATTTACAGTTACACAACACAGCAATGCACCCATTCGATGTGGGGGATTTACAGTTACACAACACAGTAATGGGCCCATTCAATGTGGGGGATTTACAGCTACACAACACAGCAATGCACCCATTCGATGTGGGGGATTTACAGTTACAAAACACAGTAATGGGCCCATTCGATGTGAGGGATTTACAGATATACAACACAGCAATGGACCCATTCGATGTGGGGGATTTACAGTTACACAACACAGCAATGGACCCATTCGATGTGGGGGATTTACAGTTACACAATTCAGTAATGGGCCCATTTGAAGTGAGGGATTTACAGTTACACAATTCAGTAATGGGCCCATTTGAAGTGAGGGATTTACAGTTACACAACACAGATATGCACCCATTCGATGTGGGGGATTTACAGTTACACAACACAGAAATGGTCCCATTCGATGTGGGGGATTTACAGTTACACAACACAGCAATGGACCTATTCGATGTGGGGGATTTACAGTCATACAACACAGTAATGGACTCATACGATGTGGGGCATTTGCAGTCACAGAACACAGTAATGGGCCCATTCAATGTGGGGCATTTACAGTTACACAACACAGCAATGGGCCCATTTGATGTAGGGGATTTACAGTTACACAACACAGCAATGCACCCATTCGATGTGGGGGATTTACAGTTACACAACACAGTAATGGGCCCATTCGATGTGGGGGATTTACAGTTACACAACACAGTAATGGGCCCATTCGATGTGGGTAATTTACAGTCACACAATACAGCAATGGACCCATTCGATGTGGGGTTTTACAGTCACACAACACAGCAATGGTCCTATTCGATGTGGGTGATTTATAGTCACACAACACAGTAATGGGCCCGTTCGGTGTGGGGGATTTACAGTCACACAACACAGAAATGTGCACATTTGTGTGTGGGATTTATACTCACACAACACAGCAATGGACCCATTCGATTGGGGGGATTTACAGTCACACAATACAGCAATGGACCCATTCGATTGGGGGGATTTACAGTTACACAACACAGATATGCACCCATTCGATGTGGGGGATTTACAGTTACACAACACAGAAATGGTCCCATTCGATGTGGGGGATTTACAGTTACACAACACAGCAATGGGCCTATTCGATGTGGGGGATTTACAGTTACACAACACAGCAATGGACCGATTCGATGTGGGGGATTTACAGTTACACAACACAGAAATGGGCCCATTCGATGTGGGGCATTTACAGTTACACAACACAGCAATTGGCCCATTCGATGTGGGGTTTTACAGTTACACAACACAGCAATGAGCCCATTCGATGTGGGGGATTTACAATTACACAACACAACAATGGACCTATTCAATGTGGGGGATTTACAGTTACACAACACAGCAATGGACCCATTCGATTGGGGGGATTTACAGTCACACAACACAGTAATGGGCCTATTCAATCTGGGGGATTTACAGTTACACAACACAGCAATGCACCCATTCGATGTGGGGGATTTACAGTTACACAACACAGTAATGGGCCCATTCGATGTGGGGGATTTACAGTTACACAACACAGTAATGGACCCATACGATGTGGGGGACTGAGAGTTACACAACACAGTAATGGACCTATTCGATGTGGGTAATTTACAGTCACACAATACAGCAATGGACCCATTCGATTGGGGGGATTTACAGTCACACAACACAGTAATGGGCCTATTCAATCTGGGGGATTTGCAGTCACACAACACTGTAATGGACCCATTCGATGTGGGGTTTTACAGTCACACAACACAGAAATGTGCACATTCGTGTGTGGGGGATTTACAGTCACACAACACAGAAATGTGCACATTCGTGTGTGGGATTTATACTCACACAACACAGCAATGGACCCATTCGATTGGGGGGATTTACAGTCACACAATACAGCAATGGACCCATTCGATTGGGGGGATTTACAGTCACACAATACAGCAATGGGCCCAGTTGATGTGGGGGATTTACAGTTTCACAATACAGCAATGGGCCCATTCGATGTCGGGGATTTACAGTCACACAATACAGAAATGCATCCTTTCGATGTGGGGGATTTACAGTCACAGAAAAAAGCAATGGGCCCATTCGATGTGGGGGATTTACAGTCATACAACACAGTAATGGACTTATACGATGTGGGGCATTTGCAGTCACAGAACACAGTAATGGGCCCATTCAATGTGGGGCATTTACAGTTACACAACACAGCAATGGGCCCATTTGATGTAGGGGATTTACAGTTACACAACACAGCAATGGACCCATTCGATGTGGGGGATTTACAGTTACACAACACAGCAATGCACCCATTCGATGTGGGGGATTTACAGTTACACAACACAGTAATGGGCCCATTCAATGTGGGGGATTTACAGTTACACAACACAGCAATGCACCCATTCGATGTGGGGGATTTACAGTTACAAAACACAGTAATGGGCCCATTCGATGTGAGGGATTTACAGATATACAACACAGCAATGGACCCATTCGATGTGGGGGATTTACAGTTACACAACACAGCAATGGACCCATTCGATGTGGGGGATTTACAGTTACACAATTCAGTAATGGGCCCATTTGAAGTGAGGGATTTACAGTTACACAACACAGATATGCACCCATTCGATGTGGGGGATTTACAGTTACACAACACAGAAATGGTCCCATTCGATGTGGGGGATTTACAGTTACACAACACAGCAATGGGTCTATTCGATGTGGGGGATTTACAGTTACACAACAACACAGCAATGGACCGATTCGATGTGGAGGATTTACAGTTACACAACACAGAAATGGGCCCATTCGATGTGGGGCATTTACAGTTACACAACACAGCAATTGGCCCATTCGATGTGGGGGATTTACAATTACACAACACAACAATGGACCTATTCAATGTGGGGGATTTACAGTTCACAACATAGTAATGGACCCATTCGATTGGGGGGATTTACAGTCACACTACACAGTAATGGGCCTATTCAATCTGGGGGATTTACAGTTACACAACACAGCAATGGACCCATTCAATGTGGGGGATTTACAGTCGCACAACACAGTAATGGGCCCATTCGATGTGGCGGATGTACAGTCACACAACACAGCAAGGGGCCATTACGATGTCAGGGACTTACAGTCACACAACACAGCAATGGGCCCGTTTGATGTGGGGGATTTGCAGTCACACAACACTGTAATGGACCCATTCGATGTGGGGTTTTACAGTCACGCAACACAGCAATGGTCCTATTCGATGTGGGTGATTTATAGTCACACAACACAGTAATGGGCCCATTCGATGTGGGGGATTTACAGTTACACAACACAGTAATGGACCCATACGATGTGGGGGACTGAGAGTTACACAACACAGTAATGGACCTATTCGATGTGGGTAATTTACAGTCACACAATACAGCAATGGACCCATTCGATTGGGGGGATTTACAGTCACACAACACAGTAATGGGCCTATTCAATCTGGGGGATTTGCAGTCACACAACACTGTAATGGACCCATTCGATGTGGGGTTTTACAGTCACACAACACAGAAATGTGCACATTCGTGTGTGGGGGATTTACAGTCACACAACACAGAAATGTGCACATTCGTGTGTGGGATTTATACTCACACAACACAGCAATGGACCCATTCGATTGGGGGGATTTACAGTCACACAATACAGCAATGGACCCATTCGATTGGGGGGATTTACAGTTACACAACACAGTAATGGGCCTATTCAATCTGGGGGATTTGCAGTCACACAACACTGTAATGGACCCATTCGATGTGGGGTTTTACAGTCACACAACACAGAAATGTGCACATTCGTGTGTGGGGGATTTACAGTCACACAACACAGAAATGTGCACATTCGTGTGTGGGATTTATACTCACACAACACAGCAATGGACCCATTCGATTGGGGGGATTTACAGTCACACAATACAGCAATGGACCCATTCGATTGGGGGGATTTACAGTCACACAATACAGCAATGGGCCCAGTTGATGTGGGGGATTTACAGTCACACAACACAGCAATGGGCCCATTCGATGTGGGGGATTTACAGTTACACAACACAGCAATGCACCCATTCGATGTGGGGGATTTACAGTTACACAACACAGTAATGGGCCCATTCAATGTGGGGGATTTACAGTTACACAACACAGCAATGCACCCATTCGATGTGGGGGATTTACAGTTACAAAACACAGTAATGGGCCCATTCGATGTGAGGGATTTACAGATATACAACACAGCAATGGACCCATTCGATGTGGGGGATTTACAGTTACACAACACAGCAATGGACCCATTCGATGTGGGGGATTTACAGTTACACAATTCAGTAATGGGCCCATTTGAAGTGAGGGATTTACAGTTACACAACACAGATATGCACCCATTCGATGTGGGGGATTTACAGTTACACAACACAGAAATGGTCCCATTCGATGTGGGGGATTTACAGTTACACAACACAGCAATGGGTCTATTCGATGTGGGGGATTTACAGTTACACAACAACACAGCAATGGACCGATTCGATGTGGAGGATTTACAGTTACACAACACAGAAATGGGCCCATTCGATGTGGGGCATTTACAGTTACACAACACAGCAATTGGCCCATTCGATGTGGGGGATTTACAATTACACAACACAACAATGGACCTATTCAATGTGGGGGATTTACAGTTCACAACCTAGTAATGGACCCATTCGATTGGGGGGATTTACAGTCACACTACACAGTAATGGGCCTATTCAATCTGGGGGATTTACAGTTACACAACACAGCAATGGACCCATTCAATGTGGGGGATTTACAGTCGCACAACACAGTAATGGGCCCATTCGATGTGGCGGATGTACAGTCACACAACACAGCAAGGGGCCATTACGATGTCAGGGACTTACAGTCACACAACACAGCAATGGGCCCGTTTGATGTGGGGGATTTGCAGTCACACAACACTGTAATGGACCCATTCGATGTGGGGTTTTACAGTCACGCAACACAGCAATGGTCCTATTCGATGTGGGTGATTTATAGTCACACAACACAGTAATGGGCCCGTTCGGTGTGGGGGATTTACAGTCACACAACACAGAAATGGGCACATTCATGTGTGGGATTTATACTCACACAACACAGCAATGGACCCATTCGATTGGGGGGATTTACAGTCACACAATACAGCAATGGACCCATTCGATTGGGGGGATTTACAGTTTCACAATACAGCAATGGGCCCATTCGATGTCGGGGATTTACAGTCACACAATACAGAAATGCACCCTTTCGATGTGGGGGATTTACAGTCACAGAAAAAAGCAATGGGCCCATTCGATGTGGGGGATTTACAGTCATACAACACAGTAATGGACTCATACGATGTGGGGGATTTACAGTTACAAAACACAGTAATGGGCCCATTCGATGTGACGGATTTACAGATATACAACACAGCAATGGACCCATTCGATGTGGGGGATTTACAGTTACACAACACAGCAATGGACCCATTCGATGTGGGGGATTTACAGTTACACAATTCAGTAATGGGCCCATTTGAAGTGAGGGATTTACAGTTACACAATTCAGTAATGGGCCCATTTGAAGTGAGGGATTTACAGTTACACAACACAGATATGCACCCATTCGATGTGGGGGATTTACAGTTACACAACACAGAAATGGTCCCATTCGATGTGGGGGATTTACAGTTACACAACACAGCAATGGACCTATTCGATGTGGGGGATTTACAGTTTCACAATACAGCAATGGGCCCATTCGATGTCGGGGATTTACAGTCACACAAGACAGAAATGCACCCTTTCGATGTGGGGGATATACAGTCACAGAAAAAAGCAATGGGCCCATTCGATGTGGGGGATTTACAGTCATACAACACAGTAAGGGACTCATACGATGTGGGGCATTTGCAGTCACAGAACACAGTAATGGGCCCATTCAATGTGGGGCATTTACAGTTACACAACACAGCAATGGGCCCATTTGATGTAGGGGATTTACAGTTACACAACACAGCAATGCACCCATTCGATGTGGGGGATTTACAGTTACACAACACAGTAATGGGCCCATTCAATGTGGGGGATTTACAGTTACACAACACAGCAATGCACCCATTCGATGTGGGGGATTTACAGTTACAAAACACAGTAATGGGCCCATTCGATGTGAGGGATTTACAGATATACAACACAGCAATGGACCCATTCGATGTGGGGGATTTACAGTTACACAACACAGCAATGGACCCATTCGATGTGGGGGATTTACAGTTACACAATTCAGTAATGGGCCCATTTGAAGTGAGGGATTTACAGTTACACAATTCAGTAATGGGCCCATTTGAAGTGAGGGATTTACAGTTACACAACACAGATATGCACCCATTCGATGTGGGGGATTTACAGTTACACAACACAGAAATGGGCCCATTCGATGTGGGGGATTTACAGTTACACAACACAGCAATGGACCCATTCGATGTGGGGGATTTACAGTTTCACAATACAGCAATGGGCCCATTCGATGTCGGGGATTTACAGTCACACAATACAGAAATGCACCCTTTCGATGTGGGGGATTTACAGTCACAGAAAAAAGCAATGGGCCCATTCGATGTGGGGGATTTACAGTCATACAACACAGTAATGGACTCATACGATGTGGGGCATTTGCAGTCACAGAACACAGTAATGGGCCCATTCAATGTGGGGCATTTACAGTTACACAACACAGCAATGGGCCCATTTGATGTAGGGGATTTACAGTTACACAACACAGCAATGCACCCATTCGATGTGGGGGATTTACAGTTACACAACACAGTAATGGGCCCATTCAATGTGGGGGATTTACAGTTACACAACACAGCAATGCACCCATTCGATGTGGGGGATTTACAGTTACAAAACACAGTAATGGGCCCATTCGATGTGAGGGATTTACAGATATACAACACAGCAATGGACCCATTAGATGTGGGGGATTTACAGTTACACAACACAGCAATGGACCCATTCGATGTGGGGGATTTACAGTTACACAATTCAGTAATGGGCCCATTTGAAGTGAGGGATTTACAGTTACACAACACAGATATGCACCCATTCGATGTGGGGGATTTACAGTTACACAACACAGAAATGGTCCCATTCGATGTGGGGGATTTACAGTTACACAACACAGCAATGGACCTATTCGATGTGGGGGATTTACAGTTATACAACACAGTAATGGGCCCATTCAATGTGGGGCATTTACAGTTACACAACACAGCAATGGGCCCATTTGATGTAGGGGATTTACAGTCACACAACACAGCAATGCACCCATTCGATGTGGGGGATTTACAGTTACACAACACAGCAATGCACCCATTCGATGTGGGGGATTTACAGTTACACAACACAGTAATGGGCCCATTCAATGTGGGGGATTTACAGTTACACAACACAGGAATGGTCCCATTCGATGTGGGGGACTTATAGTTACACAACACAGTAATGGACCTATTAGATGTGGGTAATTTACAGTCACACAACACAGAAATGGGCCCAGTCGAAGTGGTGGATTTACAGTTACACAACACAGCAATGAGCACATTTGATGTGGGGGATTTACAGTCACACAACATAGTAATGGTCCCATTCGATGTGGGTGATTTATAGTCACACAACACAGTAATGGGCCCGTTCGATGTGGGGGATTTACAGTTACACAACACAGCAATGGACCCATTCTATGTGGGGGATTTACAGTTACAAAACACAGTAATGGGCCCATTCGATGTGAGGGATTTACAGATATACAACACAGCAATGGACCCATTCGATGTGGGGGATTTACAGTTACACAACACAGCAATGGGTCTATTCGATGTGGGGGATTTACAGTTACACAACAACACAGCAATGGACCGATTCGATGTGGAGGATTTACAGTTACACAACACAGAAATGGGCCCATTCGATGTGGGGCATTTACAGTTACACAACACAGCAATTGGCCCATTCGATGTGGGGTTTTACAGTTACACAACACAGCAATGAGCCCATTCGATGTGGGGGATTTACAATTACACAACACAACAATGGACCTATTCAATGTGGGGGATTTACAGTTCACAACATAGCAATGGACCCATTCGATTGGGGGGATTTACAGTCACACTACACAGTAATGGGCCTATTCAATCTGGGGGATTTACAGTTACACAACACAGCAATGGACCCATTCAATGTGGGGGATTTACAGTCGCACAACACAGTAATGGGCCCATTCGATGTGGCGGATGTACAGTCACACAACACAGCAAGGGGCCATTACGATGTCAGGGACTTACAGTCACACAACACAGCAATGGGCCCGTTTGATGTGGGGGATTTGCAGTCACACAACACTGTAATGGACCCATTCGATGTGGGGTTTTACAGTCACGCAACACAGCAATGGTCCTATTCGATGTGGGTGATTTATAGTCACACAACACAGTAATGGGCCCGTTCGGTGTGGGGGATTTACAGTCACACAACACAGAAATGGGCACATTCATGTGTGGGATTTATACTCACACAACACAGCAATGGACCCATTCGATTGGGGGGATTTACAGTCACACAATACAGCAATGGACCCATTCGATTGGGGGGATTTACAGTTTCACAATACAGCAATGGGCCCATTCGATGTCGGGGATTTACAGTCACACAATACAGAAATGCACCCTTTCGATGTGGGGGATTTACAGTCACAGAAAAAAGCAATGGGCCCATTCGATGTGGGGGATTTACAGTCATACAACACAGTAATGGACTCATACGATGTGGGGCATTTGCAGTCACAGAACACAGTAATGGGCCCATTCAATGTGGGGCATTTACAGTTACACAACACAGCAATGGGCCCATTTGATGTAGGGGATTTACAGTTACACAACACAGCAATGCACCCATTCGATGTGGGGGATTTACAGTTACACAACACAGTAATGGGCCCATTCAATGTGGGGGATTTACAGCTACACAACACAGCAATGCACCCATTCGATGTGGGGGATTTACAGTTACAAAACACAGTAATGGGCCCATTCGATGTGAGGGATTTACAGATATACAACACAGCAATGGACCCATTCGATGTGGGGGATTTACAGTTACACAACACAGCAATGGACCCATTCGATGTGGGGGATTTACAGTTACACAATTCAGTAATGGGCCCATTTGAAGTGAGGGATTTACAGTTACACAACACAGATATGCACCCATTCGATGTGGGGGATTTACAGTTACACAACACAGAAATGGTCCCATTCGATGTGGGGGATTTACAGTTACACAACACAGCAATGGACCTATTCGATGTGGGGGATTTACAGTTATACAACACAGTAATGGGCCCATTCAATGTGGGGCATTTACAGTTACACAACACAGCAATGGGCCCATTTGATGTAGGGGATTTACAGTCACACAACACAGCAATGCACCCATTCGATGTGGGGGATTTACAGTTACACAACACAGCAATGCACCCATTCGATGTGGGGGATTTACAGTTACACAACACAGTAATGGGCCCATTCAATGTGGGGGATTTACAGTTACACAACACAGGAATGGTCCCATTCGATGTGGGGGACTTATAGTTACACAACACAGTAATGGACCTATTAGATGTGGGTAATTTACAGTCACACAACACAGAAATGGGCCCAGTCGAAGTGGGGGATTTACAGTTACACAACACAGCAATGAGCACATTTGATGTGGGGGATTTACAGTCACACAACATAGTAATGGTCCCATTCGATGTGGGTGATTTATAGTCACACAACACAGTAATGGGCCCGTTCGATGTGGGGGATTTACAGTTACACAACACAGCAATGGACCCATTCTATGTGGGGGATTTACAGTTACAAAACACAGTAATGGGCCCATTCGATGTGAGGGATTTACAGATATACAACACAGCAATGGACCCATTCGATGTGGGGGATTTACAGTTACACAACACAGCAATGGGTCTATTCGATGTGGGGGATTTACAGTTACACAACAACACAGCAATGGACCGATTCGATGTGGAGGATTTACAGTTACACAACACAGAAATGGGCCCATTCGATGTGGGGCATTTACAGTTACACAACACAGCAATTGGCCCATTCGATGTGGGGTTTTACAGTTACACAACACAGCAATGAGCCCATTCGATGTGGGGGATTTACAATTACACAACACAACAATGGACCTATTCAATGTGGGGGATTTACAGTTCACAACATAGCAATGGACCCATTCGATTGGGGGGATTTACAGTCACACTACACAGTAATGGGCCTATTCAATCTGGGGGATTTACAGTTACACAACACAGCAATGGACCCATTCAATGTGGGGGATTTACAGTCGCACAACACAGTAATGGGCCCATTCGATGTGGCGGATGTACAGTCACACAACACAGCAAGGGGCCATTACGATGTCAGGGACTTACAGTCACACAACACAGCAATGGGCCCGTTTGATGTGGGGGATTTGCAGTCACACAACACTGTAATGGACCCATTCGATGTGGGGTTTTACAGTCACGCAACACAGCAATGGTCCTATTCGATGTGGGTGATTTATAGTCACACAACACAGTAATGGGCCCGTTCGGTGTGGGGGATTTACAGTCACACAACACAGAAATGGGCACATTCATGTGTGGGATTTATACTCACACAACACAGCAATGGACCCATTCGATTGGGGGGATTTACAGTCACACAATACAGCAATGGACCCATTCGATTGGGGGGATTTACAGTTTCACAATACAGCAATGGGCCCATTCGATGTCGGGGATTTACAGTCACACAATACAGAAATGCACCCTTTCGATGTGGGGGATTTACAGTCACAGAAAAAAGCAATGGGCCCATTCGATGTGGGGGATTTACAGTCATACAACACAGTAATGGACTCATACGATGTGGGGCATTTGCAGTCACAGAACACAGTAATGGGCCCATTCAATGTGGGGCATTTACAGTTACACAACACAGCAATGGGCCCATTTGATGTAGGGGATTTACAGTTACACAACACAGCAATGCACCCATTCGATGTGGGGGATTTACAGTTACACAACACAGTAATGGGCCCATTCAATGTGGGGGATTTACAGCTACACAACACAGCAATGCACCCATTCGATGTGGGGGATTTACAGTTACAAAACACAGTAATGGGCCCATTCGATGTGAGGGATTTACAGATATACAACACAGCAATGGACCCATTCGATGTGGGGGATTTACAGTTACACAACACAGCAATGGACCCATTCGATGTGGGGGATTTACAGTTACACAATTCAGTAATGGGCCCATTTGAAGTGAGGGATTTACAGTTACACAATTCAGTAATGGGCCCATTTGAAGTGAGGGATTTACAGTTACACAACACAGAAATGGTCCCATTCGATGTGGGGGATTTTCAGTTACACAACACAGCAATGGACCTATTCGATGTGGGGGATTTACAGTTTCACAATACAGCAATGGGCCCATTCGATGTCGGGGATTTACAGTCACACAATACAGAAATGCACCCTTTCGATGTGGGGGATTTACAGTCACAGAAAAAAGCAATGGGCCCATTCGATGTGGGGGATTTACAGTCATACAACACAGTAATGGACTCATACGATGTGGGGCATTTGCAGTCACAGAACACAGTAATGGGCCCATTCAATGTGGGGCATTTACAGTTACACAACACAGCAATGGGCCCATTTGATGTAGGGGATTTACAGTTACACAACACAGCAATGCACCCATTCGATGTGGGGGATTTACAGTTACACAACACAGTAATGGGCCCATTCAATGTGGGGGATTTACAGTTACACAACACAGCAATGCACCCATTCGATGTGGGGGATTTACAGTTACAAAACACAGTAATGGGCCCATTCGATGTGAGGGATTTACAGATATACAACACAGCAATGGACCCATTCGATGTGGGGGATTTACAGTTACACAACACAGCAATGGACCCATTCGATGTGGGGGATTTACAGTTACACAATTCAGTAATGGGCCCATTTGAAGTGAGGGATTTACAGTTACACAACACAGATATGCACCCGTTCGATGTGGGGGATTTACAGTTACACAACACAGAAATGGTCCCATTCGATGTGGGGGATTTACAGTTACACAACACAGCAATGGACCTATTCGATGTGGGGGATTTACAGTTATACAACACAGTAATGGGCCCATTCAATGTGGGGCATTTACAGTTACACAACACAGCAATGGGCCCATTTGATGTAGGGGATTTACAGTCACACAACACAGCAATGCACCCATTCGATGTGGGGGATTTACAGTTACACAACACAGCAATGCACCCATTCGATGTGGGGGATTTACAGTTACACAACACAGTAATGGGCCCATTCAATGTGGGGGATTTACAGTTACACAACACAGGAATGGTCCCATTCGATGTGGGGGACTTATAGTTACACAACACAGTAATGGACCTATTAGATGTGGGTAATTTACAGTCACACAACACAGAAATGGGCCCAGTCGAAGTGGGGGATTTACAGTTACACAACACAGCAATGAGCACATTTGATGTGGGGGATTTACATTCACACAACATAGTAATGGTCCCATTCGATGTGGGTGATTTATAGTCACACAACACAGTAATGGGCCCGTTCGATGTGGGGGATTTACAGTTACACAACACAGCAATGGACCCATTCTATGTGGGGGATTTACAGTTACAAAACACAGTAATGGGCCCATTCGATGTGAGGGATTTACAGATATACAACACAGCAATGGACCCATTCGATGTGGGGGATTTACAGTTACACAACACAGCAATGGACCCATTCGTTGTGGGGGATTTACAGTTACACAATTCAGTAATGGGCCCATTTGAAGTGAGGGATTTACAGTTACACAAAACAGATATGCACCCATTCGATGTGGGGGATTTAAAGTTACACAACATAATAATGGGCCCATTCGATGTGGGGCATTTACAGTTACACAACACAGAAATGGTCCCATTCAATGTGGGGGATTTACAGTTACAAAGCACAGCAATGAGCCCATTTGATGTGGGGGATTTACAGTTACACAACACAGCAATGGACCTATTCGATGTGGGGGATTTACAGTTACACAACACAGCAATGGGCCCATTCAATGTGGGGCATTTACAGTTACACAACACAGCAATGCACCCATTCGATGTGGGGGATTTACAGTTACACAACACAGCAATGGTCCCATTCGATGTGGGGGATTTACAGTCACACAACACAGAAATGGGCCCGTTCGATGTGGGTGATTTACAGTCACACAACACCGTAATGGACCCATTCGATGTGGGGTTTTACAGTCACACAAAACAGCAATGAGCGCATTCGACGTGGGGGATTTACAGTTACACAACACAGCAATGGACCTATTCGATGTGGGGGATTTACAGTTACACAACACAGCAATGGGCCCATTCGATGTGGGGGACTTATAGTTACACAACACAGTAATGGACCTATTCGATGTGGGTAATTTACAGTCACACAACACAGAAATGGGCCCATTCGATGTCGGGGACCTACAGTCACACAACACAGCAATGGGCCCGTTTGATGTGGGGGATTTACAGTCACAGAACACAGTAATGGACCCACTCGATGTGGGGTTTTACAGTCACACAACACAGCAATGGACCCATTCGATGTGGGGGATTTAAAGTTACACAACATAATAATGGGCCCATTCGATGTGGGGCATTTACAGTTACACAACACAGAAATGGTCCCATTCAATGTGAGGGATTTACAGTTACAAAACACAGCAATGAGCCCATTCGATGTGGGGGATTTACAGTTACATAACACAGCAATGGGCCCATTCGAAGTGGGGGATTTACAGTTACACAACACAGCAATGGGCCCATTCGATGTGGGGGATTTACAGTCACACAACACAGAAATGGGCCCGTTCGATGTGGGTGATTTACAGTCACACAACACAGTAATGGACCCATTCGATGTGGGGTTTTACAGTCACACAACACAGCAATGAGCCCATTCGACGTGGGGGATTTACAGTTACACAACACAGCAATGGACCTATTCGATGTGGGGGATTTACAGTTACACAACACAGCAATGGGCCCATTCGATGTGGGGGACTTATAGTTACACAACACAGTAATGGACCTATTCGATGTGGGTAATTTACAGTCACACAACACAGAAATGGGCCCATTCGATGTGGGGGATTTACAGTTATACAACACAGCAATGGACCTATTCGATGTGGGGGATTTACAGTTACACAACACAGCAATGGACCTATTCGATGTCGGGGATTTACAGTTACACAACACAGCAATGAGCCCATTCGATGTGGGGGATTTACAGTCACACAACACAGTAATGGGCCCATTCGATGTGGCGGATTTACAGTCACACAACACATCAAGGGGCGCATTCGATGTCGCGGATTTACAGTCCCACAACAGAGCAATGGGCCCATTTGATGTGGGGGATTTACAGTCACACAACACAGCAATTGGCCAGTTCGATGTCGGGGACTTACAGTCACACAACACAGTAATGGGCCCGTTCGATGTGGGGGATTTACAGTCACACAACACAGAAATGGGCACATTCGTGTGTGGGATTTATACTCACACAACACAGCAATGGACCCATTCGATTGGGGGGATTTACAGTCACACAATACAGCAATGGACCCATTCAATTGGGGGGATTTACAGTCACACAATACAGCAATGGGCCCAGTTGATGTGGGGGATTTACAGTTTCACACCACAGCAATGGACCCATTCGATGTGGGGGATTTACATTCACAAAACACGGTAAAGACTTATTCAATGTGGGGGATTTACAGTTACACAACACAGTAATGGGCCCATTGGATGTGGGAGATTTACAGTCACACAACATGGTAAAGACCGATTCAATCTGGGGGATTTACAGTTACAGAACACAGAATTGGGCCCATTCGATGTGGGGGATTTACAGTCACACAATACAGAAATGCACCCATTCGATGTGGGAGATTTACAGTTACACCATACAGCAATGGACCCATTCGATGTGGGGGATTTACAGTCACTCAACACAGTAATGGACCCATTCGATGTGGGGTTTTACAGTTACACAACACAGAAATGCACCCATTCGATGTGGGGGATTTACAGTTACACCATACAGCAATGGGCACATTCAATGTGGGGGATTTACAGTTACACAACACAGCAATGGACCCATTTGATGTGGGGGATTTACAGTTACACCATACAGCAATGGACCCATTCGATGTGGGGGATTTACAGTCACTCAACACAGTAATGGACCCATTCGATGTGGGGTTTAACAGTTACACAACACAGAAATGCACCCATTTGATGTGTGGGATTTACAGTTACACCATACAGCAATGGGCACATTCAATGTGGGGGATTTACAGTTGCAGAACACAGCAAGGGGCACATTCAATGTGGGGGATTTACAGTTACACAACACAGTAATGGGCCCATTCGATGTGAGGGATTTACAGTTACACAACACAGAAATGCACCCATTCGATGTGGGGGATTTACAGTTGCACCATACAGCAATGGACGCATTCGATGTGGGGGATTTACAGTTACACAACTCCTCTCTCATGCCTCTGTGATTCCCTTTACTCCACTGTAATACTGATACATCTGACTTTAGCTTCTTCTTCTCAAATTTCAGGGTGGGTTCGATCATATTGTGATCACTTGTCCCAAGGGTTCTTAAGCTCTCTAATCAATTCTGGTTCATTACTCAACGCCCAATCCAGAATAGCTAATCATCTAGTGGGCTCCAGCACGAGCAGCTCTGAAAAACCATCTCGGAGGTACTCTAGAAATTCTCCCTCCCAGAACCCAGCACCAAAGTGATATTCCCCATCTACCTGCACAGTGAAACCCCCCATGACTTTGTAACATTGCCCTTTTGGCATGGAATTTCTATCGCCCATTGTCATGTATAGGCCACAAGGTTACTAGTTTGGGGGACTGTATACAACTCCCATCAGGGTCTTTTTACCCTTGCAGTTACTTGGTCCTATCCACAATCATTCAACACCTTCCAACCCTATGTCACCCCTTTCTAATGATTTAATTTCATTTTTTTACCAACAGAGCAACTCCGTCCCCTCTGCCTTTCTATATATCTTTTTGATACAATATGCACCCTTGGACATTAAGCTCCCAGCTGTAATCTTCTTTCAGCCATGGTTCATGATGCCAACAATATCATACCTGCCAATCTGCAACTGTGCTACAAGTTCATCTACCTTATTCCGTATACTGTGCTCATTCAAACATAACACTTTCAGTCCCGTATTCGCCCTTGTCAATATTGTCCACCTTTTACATTGCAACTCACCCTGTTGTCTGCAAGTTTTCCTTATCATCAGCCTCACTACACATTGCCTCCGTTTGTCAACCAGCTACCTCATCTTCAGTAGTATTACCCACCTTTCCTACGATACTTTTTGCATTGAAGTATAGGCAGGTTAGGCCTCTGCTCGCACTATGCTCAACCTTTTGATTCCTAATTTTGTCTGAGGTCTTACCAACATTTGCCTCCACAATCTCTCTACTAACTGTTCCAGCACTCTGCTTTCCACTCCCCTGCAACTCTAGTTTAAACTCCACTGTGCAGCATTAACAAACCTTCCCACTAGGATATCAGTCCCCTCCAGTTCAGGTACAAACCATTGCTTCTGTACAGGTCCCTCCTTCCCTGGAAGAGAGTCCAATGATCCCAGAAATCTTATGCTCACTCTCCTACACCTGCTCCTTATCCATGTATTAAACTGTATAATCTTCCTAGTTCTGGCCTCACTAGTATGTGGTATGGGTAGCAATCCTGAGATTATGACCTTGCAGGTCCTGCTCTTTAATTTAGCATCTAACTCCCCGAATACCCCGTGCAGAACCTCGTCACTCATCCTACCAATGTCATTAGAATCTACATGGACCACAACTTCTGGCTGTTGACCCTCCCACTTAGCGCTGAGAACTTGATCTGAGATATCCTGGACCCTAGCTCCTGCGAGGCAACATACCATCCGGGAATGTCTTTCTCATTCACTACACCTCCTGTCTGTTCCCGTAACTAACACTAGTGTGCCTCTTCTCCCTGTTCCCTTCTTTTGCTCATTTGCAGTCAATCGAAGGACATGGCAATGCACACTGGATGAATTCCTACATCGATAGTTATGAGGAAATAATTCACAGTTTTATAGTACTGTAGTAGTCCTCTAATTTGTTCTGTATTTCATTTAAATATGTGATTTGTTACTCAGTTAAATAGTGGTTTGTCTTTTTTATACCTTTGTAACCATTTACATGCAATTTCAGCAAACTGGGGAAGCCTCTTAATATGGCCAAAATGTACCGGTCCTGAAGTTCCAATGAACTGGAATCAGCTGTATTTAGTTTAATTGCTGTCTGCTGCTGCACTTTCTAATATCCCTCTCCTTCCTGCCTCGTATCTCTCTGCTCCTATTTCTCCTACTCTCTGTATCCCATTTCTCTCTTTATCGCCCATCCTCTCTCTTTCTCTCTCTTTACACTCTTACTCTCTCCTTGCTTTCTATCTGTTACCTGTTTTTCCTCTGGGTTCCTATCTCTTTCTTTCTCTTCCTCCTAGTTCTCAATGCAATGTTTTTTCCTCTCTCGCTCACAGACGTTCCTTTAATAACTGAATGCACTCAGTAAATAGAAACACCTTTATTCATTTCCTTCCAGTGATCGGCATCCATTTGACAATCAGCAAAGACAAAAAAAAATCACTGAGGTGAAGATGCTGTAAGTACAAACATTAAAATGAACGTAAGATAAATCCACAGAGAAGTCCAGGTATAAAAGAAGTGATTAGTAGGGGATCTTGCATGGTGAACTGGAAGCAACCAGATGTAGTTACCCAGCAACAGACTGATGCTCTGATGCTTACAGTGATAACCGCTTAATCAGCTCCGCTCTTCGGTTGGCTTGTGGATATAATTTTCTTTATAACTTGATCCTGTTTGATATCTTACTCTGACCGTGGAAACTGCAAAGATATAATTCCTGTCCAGTAATCTCGAATTAGAATGTGCAACACAGAACAAGGCCATTCATACCCTTAGGTCTGAGCTGACTTTTTAAAAAAAGGACTTCCCATTAGTACTATCCTCCTCTTATCCAATATCCCTGCAAAATGCCCATCTAAAATGCTGACCTCACTCCAAACTGAAGCTTCACGTTGATTGTACATTCACTGTGTTTGCAGGCAGGGTGTTCCAAATCACTGAATTCACACGATCAGAATCAGGTTCATTATCACCGGCACATGTTGTGACATTTGCTGATTTGCAGCAGCAGTACAATGCCATACAGAATAATAAAAACTATCAATTACAATATATTAAATAAGTAGTGCAAAAGAGAGGGAGAAAATACTGAGGTAGTGTTTATGGATTCATTGTCCATTCAGAAATCTGATGGCAGAGGGGAAGAAGCTGTTCCTGAAATGTTAAGTATGTGTCTTTAGGCTCCCGTACCTCCTTGATGGTAGCAATGAGAAGATGGCATGTCCTGGGCGATGGGGGTTCTTAATGATGGATGCCATCTTCTTGAGGGTGTCATTGATGCTGAGGAGGTTAGTGCCTACAATGGAGTTAGCTGAGTTTACAACTTCCTGCAGCTTTTTCTGATCCTGTGCTGTGGCCTCTCCACACCAGACGGCGGTACAACCAGTTAGAATGCTCTCCACTGTAAATCTGTAGAAATTTGTGAGTATCTTCGGAGACATACCAAACCTCTTCAAACTCCTAATGAAATATAGCCACTGATGTGCCTTGTAATCGCATCAATATATTGGGCCAGGATAGATCTTCAGAGATGTTGACACCAGGAACTTGAAGCTGCTCACCCCTTCCACTACTGATCTCTCGATGAGGACTGGTGTGTGGTCCTTTGACTTCCCCTTCCTGAAGTCCACAATCAATTCCTGACAGCTGATTGACTTCCTACCGATGCTGAGTGCAAGGTTGCCATTGTGGCCCATTCAGCCAGTCTATCTCACTTCTATACTCCTCCTCGTCACCATCTGAAATTCTGGTAAAATCACTTGATCATCAGCCCATTCAGCCAGTCTATCTCACTTCTATACTCCTCCTCGTCACCGTTTGAAATTCTGGTAAAATCACTTGATCATCAGCAAATTTATAGGTAGGATTTGTTATCTCAGCACCCCCCTCAACCTCACCCCCCACCCTAGTTTCTTTTGCCATTATGATCATTCCATGTTGTTGGTCACTGATCCTCCTGGAAAATAGGAAAACTCTCCCTATATATATATATCTCAATTACATTTCTTAAAACCAATAGCATTGCTGTTTGTCATTCACGTAGCCTCCTGGGTTGGTACACTGCTATAATAATTGAGGGGCTTCCTTACCCAACCTGGTTCCTCTGTAATAGAGGTATGCAAACCACGGTGCCACAGTAATTATGAGTTAAACAACGGAAGGAGATTCCAAAGACAACTCCATCCTGATGCTGGCGGCTTCTTGGATATGAGTCAGGCCATGTTCAGCCAGAACTTCCAAGTGATTGAGTAATTTCAGCTTCCTCCTGGGATCCTCACTGCCACAGAAGCTGTTTCTCAGCCAATTCAATTCACCTGGTGTGAGTTAGAGAAACAGCTGAAGATACTGGATTGAGTAAAGTTTGGGACCAAACTCCATCCTATCTGAAGATCTGCTCTGCATTCTGAGCTCTACCTCTAGCCAAGCTATAATTACATCACAGATATCTCCCCAACAATGTGGAAATGGCCTATTCAAAGTTAATTTCTGCTCATAACTCTCCAATAATCTATTCTCAACTATCAGCAAAGGATGGAAAACATTAACAGTGCTATTGAGCAGCGACCAGCAATAACCTGCTCCACATATGCACCAAAAACACTGAATTCCAGACGTGAAGAGAAAGTGACTGCCCATGACATAAGCATTTAAGAGGCTTTAAGAAAAGCACATGAAAAAGCAGGGAATGGAAAGACATAGATAGTTTGGATTAGCAGCATGGTTGTCATAGACATTATGGGCTGAAGGGCCTGTTTTACTGTCCTAGTTTACTTGGATTCACCCCCCCCCCCCCTTAATATGACACACCAAATCATCACTGGTGCAGCCAATTGGTTTTAGAGGTCATATAATTAGTGAAACGGAGATCTGTTTTTGAAGACCTGTGTCCAGTCAAGGTGTTTCAATTGATTGTAGTGAACAAACATCTGTATCTGGAAGGCCCAACTGCTGATGAATCAGAATAATGGCAACAGCTACACCATGAAGTCAAAAGAACACTCCAAGCAACTCCGTGAAAGTGTTATCAAAAAGCACAAATGAGGAGATGGATACAAGAAAATTCCCAAGTCACTGAATATCCCTTGGAGTACAGTTAGGTCAATCATCAAGAAATGGAAAGAATATGGCTCAGCTGTAATTCTGCCTAGAGCAGGCCGTCTTCGAAAACTAAGTGACTGTGCAAGAAGGGGGCCTATGACAACTCTAGAGGAGTTACAAGCTTCAGTGGCTGAGATGGGAGAGATGGTGCATACAACAACTGTTGCCCGGGTGCTTCACCACTCACAGCTTTATGGGAGAGTCGCAAAGAGAAAGCCACTGTTGAAAAAAATTGAAATGAATTCTCAGCTAGAGTCTGCCAGAAGGCATTGGGAGACTCTGAAGTCAGCTGGAAGAAGGTTCTATGGCCTGATGAAACAAAATTGAGCTTTTTGGCCATCAGACAAAACACTATATTTGGAGTAAGCCAAACACCACACACCATCCCTACCATGAAGCATGGTGGTGGCTGCATCATGCTGTGAGGATGCTTCACTGCAGGAGACCCTGGAAGGCTTGTGAAGGTAGAGGGTAAAATGAATGCAGCAAAATACAGGGAAATCCCGGAAGAAAACCTGATGCAGTCTGCAAGAGAACTGTGACTTGGGAGAAGATTTGTTTTCCAGCAAGAGATGACCTCAAGCATAAAGCCAAAGCTACACAGGAATGGCTTAAAAACAACAAACTTAATGTCCTGGAGTGGTCAAGTCAAAGTCCAGACCTCAATCCAATTGTGAATTTGTTGATGGACTTGTAAAGGGCTGTTCACTCATGATCCCTGTACAATCTGACAGAGCTTGAGCAGTCTTGTAAAGAAGAATGGGGAAAGATTTCAGAGTCCAGATGTGCAAAGCTGATCGAGACCTATCCACACAGACTCAAGGCTGTAATTGCTACCAAAGGTACATCTGCTAAATACTGACCTGAAGGAGGTAAATACTTATGCAATCAATTCTTTTATGTTTTGTATTTGTAATTAATTTAGATTACTGAGTAAAGATTTGTTTTCACTTTAAACACAAAAATGTCTTTTTCTGTTGATCTGTGTCAAAAAAAGCCAAATTAAAGCTACTGTGATTCAATGTTCCAAAACCTCCAAGGGGAGTGAATACTTTTTATAGGCTCTGTACATGGAATACAGAACTTGCAGCACAGTTGCAGATCGGCAGGTATGCTATTGTAGGCATCACTGAATCATGGCTGAAAGATTATAGCTGGAAGCTCAATGTCCAATGTACACATTGTATCAAAAGGACAGGCAGGAAGGCAGAGGGGTCGGTGTGGTTCTGTTGGTAAAAAATGAAACCAAATCATGAGTAACAGATGACATAGGAAGGTGGATAGAGCTAAGAAACTGCAAGGGCAAAAAGACCCTGATGGGAGTTATATACAGACTCCCAAACTGTGGTGAAGATGTGGCCTACAAATTACAATAAGAGATAGAAAATGCATGCTAAAAAATCAATGTTGCAATAGTCATGGGGGATTTCAATACGCAGGCAAATTGGGAAAATCAGGTTGGTGCTGGATTACAGGAGGGGGAATTTCTAGAGTGCCTATGAAATGGCTTTTCAGAGCAGCTCATGGTTGAGCGCGCTAGAAGGTCAGCTATTCTGGATTGGGTGTTGTGCAATGAACCAGAATCGATTAGAGAGCTAAGATAAAAGAACTTTAAGGGACAAGTGATCACAATATGATCGAATCCACCCTGAAATTTGAGAAGGAGAAGCTAAAGTTAGATGTTTCAGTATTACAGTGGAGTAAAGGGAATTACAGAGTCATGAGAGAGGAGATGGCTGGAGCTGGTTGGAGAAGAGCACTAGCAGGGTTGACAGCAGAGAGCAAAGTCTGAAATTTCTGGAAGCAAATCAGAAGGCACAGAATATATACATCCCCAAGTGGAAGAAGTATTCTAAAGGAGCGAAGACACAAGCAAGGCTAACAAAAGTCAAAGCCAACATAAAAACCAAAGAGATGACATATAATAGAGCAAAAAATAGTGGGCAGTTAGAAGATAGGGAAGAATCAGAATCCTTTACTATCGCCAAGTTGTTGTTCGTCCATCGTACGTCGATGAGGACCTTGACACCATAATGATGGTGTCGAGACTAGCACATGATTTGGAATTAAGGGAGGGAGAGTTGCGCAGTGTCAGCCTCACTCTCTCTTCCCAATTCCCATCTGGATCCAGTGGCAAGACAGAGTCTAGTCGGCTGGAGATGGGACTAGGCGCAGTGGATGACCAGGTCATCTTCTGTGTCTTGTCCTGCTCTACACGTTCCACGACGCTTGCAGAGACCGCCTTCTTGACCGTTGGACCTTCCATTGGTCTCATCCGCTCAATCCGCCTTAGTCTGTCTTCACATGCTGGGATAAACAACTCCCTATCTCACCAAGGGTTTGAGACCCGTCGGCTATCCTCACCTGGTTTAGCCAGCTTGTCGAAGCCGTTGCCTGGGGTGTGGCTGCTGTCGCATGCAAACAGCTACGGGGAGCCATAGGTGAGAGCTGAGTGCCAGGTGGGGACCAAAGGTGGACTAACCACCCTGAAAAGGACGCGACATTTTCCCCCACCAGAGGTGCTACCCCTCCCTGACACCCCATATACCCCAAGTATGTGGACACATACAGGGAATTTGATGTCGGTTTCCCTGAGCTCTTGCTGTACAGAATCAAAAAGCAAACAAAACAATAGTGCAAATAATCGTGAACTATATACAACAAGGTATACCTGTGTATGTACAGGTGGACTTGGTTTATAATAGACGAAAATTGAAGTGTTCATAAGACTGATGGCATACAAAGCAACAGAGGGCAACTAAAAGAGACATTAAGATGGTAAGGATGGAATATGAAAGTAAGCTAGCCAATAATATTAAAGAGGATACCAAAAGTTTCTTCTGAAACATAAAGTGTAAGAGAAAGGCGAGAGTGGATATCGGACTGCTGGAAAACAATGCAAGAGAGATAGTAATGGAGGACAACAAAATGGCAGATGAACTGAATAAGTATTTTGCATCAGTCATGGAAGACACTAGCAGTATGGTGGAAGTTCCAGGTGTCGGGGTCATGAAGTGTGTGAAGTTACCATAACTAAAGATAATGTTATTGGGAAACTGAAAGGCCTGAAGGTAGATAAGTCACCTGGACCAGATCATGTACACCCCAGGGTTCTGAAAGAGGTGGCTGAAGAGATCATGGAGGCATTAGTAATGATCTTTCAAGAATCACAAGATTTGAATGGTTCACAAAAACTGGAAAATTGTAAATGTCACTCCACTCCAGCTAGAGAGGCAGGAGTAAGGAAACTATAGGCCAGTTAGTCTGACCTCAGTGGTTGGGAAGATTTTGAAGTCGATTATTAAGGATGTGGTTTCAGGGTACTTGGAGGCACATGATAAAATAGGCCGTATTCAGCATGGCTTCCTCAAGCGAAAAATCTTGCCTGCCAAATCTGTTGAAATTAGAAAACCTACAGCACAATACAGGCCCTTCGGCCCACAATGCCGTGCCAAACATGTACTTATTTTAGAAATTACCTAGGGTTACCCATAGCCCTCTATTTTTCTAAACTCCATGTACCTATCCAGAAGTTTCTCAAAAGACCCTATCATATCTGCCTCCACCACCGTCATTGGCACTTACCACTCTTTGTGTAAAAATCTTACCCCTGACATCTCCTATGTATCTACTTCTAACCACCTTAAAACTGTCTCCTCTCATGTTAGCCATTTCAGCCCTGGGAAGAAGCCTCTGACTATCCACACCTCTCATCATTTTATACACCTCTATCAGGTCACCTCTCATCCTCCGTCACTCAACCAATTCTCATAGGGCATGATCCCTAATCCAGGCAACATCTGCACACTTTCTATTGTTTCCACATCCTTCCTGTAGTGAGGTGACCTGAACTGAGCAAGTACTCCAAGTGGGGTCTGACCAGGGTCCTGTGAAGCTGTAACATTACCTCTCGGCTCTTAATCTCAATCCCATGATTAATGAAGGCCAATACACCGTAGGCCTTCTTAACCACAGAGTCAACCTGCGCAGCTGCTTTGAGCATCCTATGGACTCAGACCCCAAGATCCCTTTGATCCTCCACACTGCCAAGAGTCTTACCATTAATACTATATTCTGCCATCATATTTGAACTACCAAAATTAACCACCTCACACTTATCTGGGTTGAACTCCATCTGCCACTTCTCAGCCCAGTTTTGTATCCTTTCAATGTCCCGTTGTAACCTCTGACAGCCCTCCACACTATCCACAACACCCCAAACCTTTGTGTCATCAGCAAATTTACTAACCCATCCCTCCACTTCCTCATCCAGGTCATTTATAAGAAGAGAAGGAGTCGCAGAACAGATCCCTGAGGCACACCACTGGACACCGACCTCCATGAAGAATATGACCCATCGACAAATTCTTTGAAGAAATAACGAAAGATACAAAGGAGAATCGGTTGATGTTGTGTACTTCGATTTTCAGAAGGCCTTTGCAAAGTGCCACACACGAGGCTGCTTAACAAGCTACAAGTCCATGGCATTACAGGAAAGATCCTAACATGGATAAAGCAGTGGCTGGTTGGCAGGAGGCAAAGAATGGGAGTAAACGGAGCCTTTTCTGATAGGCTGCCAGTGACTAGTGGTGTTCCACATGGGTCTGTGTTGGGACCGATTCTTTTTATGTTATATGCCAATGATTTGGATGATGGAATTGACGGTTTCATTGAAAAGTTTGCAGATGGTGTGAAGATAGCTGGGGCAGCAGATAGTTTTGAGGAAGTAGAGAGGCTACAGAAGGACTTGGACCAATTAGGAGAATGAGCAAATAAATGGCAGATGGAATACAGTCTGGGGAAGTGTATGGTTCATGCACTTTGGTAGAGGAAATGAAAGGGTTGACTACTTGGGAACCTTGTGCAGGATTCCCTAAAGGTTAATTTGCAGGTTCAGTCTGTGGTGAGGAAGGGAAATGCAATGTTGGTATTCATTTCAAGAGGTCCAGAATAGAAAAGTAAGGATTTAATGCTGACACTTCATAAAGCACTGGTGAGGCCTCACTGGGAGTACTGTGAGCAGTTTTGGGCCCCTTATCTTAGAAAGGATGTGCTGAAACTGGAGAGGGTTCAAAGGTGGTTCACGAACACGATTTCAGGATTGAATGGCTTGTCATATGAAGAATGTTCAATTGGGCCTGTATTCATTGGAATTCAGAAGAATGAGGGGCGACCTCATTGAAACCTATTGAATGGTGAAAGGCCTTGATAGTGGATGTCTCCCTAGGAGGGAGAGTCTAGACCAGAGAATACAGCCTCAGAATAGAGGGGTGTCCTTTTAGAAAGGAGATGAGGAGGAATTTCTTTAACTAGAGAATGGTGAATCCGTGAAAATCTTTGCTGTAGGCAGCTATGGAGACCGTCTTTATGTATATTTAAGGCAGAGGTCGATAGATTCCTGAATAGTCAGGGTATGAAGGCATATAAGGAGATTGGGGCTGAGGGGAAAATTGGATCAGCCATGATGAAATGGTGGAGCAGACTCAATGGGCCAAATGGCCTAATTCTGCTCCTGTATCTTATGTTCTTATGGCATGTTGAAAGGCCTAGATAGAGTGGATGTGGAGAGGATGCTTCCTATAGTAAGAGTCTAGGTCCAGAAGACACAATCTCAGAATAGAGGGACATCCATTTAGAATGGAGATGTGAAGGAATTTCTTTAGCAAGAGGGACTTTGAACTTTGAAATTTGGTGAATGTATGGAATTTGTTGCCATAGGTAGCTGTGGAGACCAGGTCATCGGGTGTATTTAAAACCGAGAGTGATAGATCCTTAATAAGTCAACAAACAAAACAATATTCCTCTGTACCATGGTGCACCCACTTAACATGCATATAAAAACAAAATGGTACTATAAATAATTAAAAAAAATATATAACCCAAGATGCATAAAGTGAGCAGCTCAGGTAAACAGCAAACAGCTCACTGTCCTAGTGTCGAGACCTCTGTGGTGGCAGGATATTCATTAGGCTCACAGGCTGAGGGAAGAAGCTGTTATCCAGTCTGGCAGTCCTAGCCCTGATGTTTCTGAACCTCCTTCCTGACGGTATTGGGTCAAAGAGATTGTGGGATGGGTGATACAAAAAACAAGGCAGGAGCATGATGGAATATTCTTCACTTGTTTAGATCAGCTCAATGTCATTCAGAATAAAGTAGTCCATTTGTTCCCTTTACTCTGTCACAGAAGGCACAGTGAGTACTGTTGTGGTAGTTAGTAGTGTAGTCCTCTGCCACTCAGTCAGACACTCCCACACGGGAGGAGTTCACACATTGTACAAGCTGTTGAATATCCTGTCTGATGCCATTCTGGTGTGTGCTCTGCACTCTCCCTCAATATCGAACGCAACATGGTGTCAGAGTGGATGATTGTCGATGAATCCAGACTACTAACCGAAAGAGATCCCCAACAAGAAAGAATTTACAGTAAGACAGTTCTTGTTCCTATATATCTATGAAAAATATCAAGAGTCTTATCAACTTACACTGCCTATGCTATTTGCAAACCGTATGTGCATGAGCTGAGAATTGGCGAGGGTTGCTAGGCAACACCTTAAAGCTGCACCCAAGAGTGGATACATTTAATAATCTGCAGGCCACTAGCCCAGGGAAATGCACAGAGACAGACACAGCAGAGAAGTCGGTCAAACTCTCAGGGAAAGAGAAAAAAAATCATGTTTGTAATCCAAATAAATAAAATACTAAAAAAACAAATAGGAAATGGTGCAAATACCTACAGTACCTACATATACTTAGACCATAAGACATAGGAGCAGAATTAGGCCATTTGGCCCATTAAGTCTGCTCCACCATTCAATCATGGCTGATCCTTTTTTTTCTGCTCCTCAACCTCATTCTCCCCGTAATCTTTGATGCCGTGTCCAATCAATCTCTGCCTTAAGTACACACATCGACCTGGCCTCCACAGCTGCATGTGGCAACAAATTCCACAAATTCACCACTCTTGGGCTAAAGAAATTTCTCCACATCTCTGTTTTGAATGGACGCCCCTCTATCCTGAAGCTGTCCTAGACTCCCCCACCATGGGAAACATCCTTTCCACATCTACTCTGTCTAGGCCTTTCAACACTCAAAAGGTTTCAATGAGATCCCCCCTCATTCTTCTAAGTTCCAGTGAATACAGACCCAGAGCCATCAAACGTTCCTCGTATGACAACCCTCTTATTCCTGGAATCATCCTTGTGAGCCTCCTTTGAACCCTCTCCAATGCCAGCACATCACTTCTAAGATGAGGAGCCCAAAACTATGCGCAATACTCAAGAGGAGGCCTCACCAGTGCCTTATAAAGCCTCAGCATCACATCCTTGCTCTTGAATTCTAGACCTCTTGAAAAGAATGCTAACATTTCATTTGCCTTCCTCACCACCAACTCAACCTGCAAGTTAACCTTTAGGGTGTTCTGCACAAGGACATTTATCTCTACTACCAAAGTGCACGATCATGCATTTTCCAACACTGTATTTCATTTGCCACTTTCTTGCCCATTCTCCTAATCTGTCTAAGTCCTACTGCATCCTATCTGTTTCTTCTATACTACCTGCCCCTCCACCAATATTTGTATCATCTGCAAACTTGGCAACAAAGCCATCTATTCCATCTTCTAAATCATTTATATACAGCATAAAAAGAGGTGGTCCCAACAGCAACCCCTGAGGAACAATACTAGTCACTGGCAGCCAACCACAAAAAGATGTTTTTATTCCCACTTGCTGCCTTCCTCCAATCAGCCAATGCTCTAACCACCTTCGTAACTTTTCGGTAATACCATGGGCTCTAAATTTGGTAACCCGCCTCATGTGTGGCCTTCTGAAAGTCCAAATATACAACATCCACTGCATCCCATTTATCTATCCTACTTGTAATCTCCTCAAATAATTCCAACAGTTTCATCAGGCAAGACTTTCCCTTAAGGAAACCATGCTGACTTTGTCCTATCTTGTCCTGTGTCACCAAGTACTCTATCACCTTGTCCTTAACAATGGACTCCAACATCTTCCCAACCATTGAGGTCAGGCTAATTGGTCTATAATTCCCTTTCTGCTACCTTCCTCCTTTCATAAAGAGTGGAGTGACATTTGCAATTTGCCAGAGTCCAATGATTCTTGAAAGATCATTGCTAAGCCACCACAATCTCTACCCTACCTCTTTCAGAACCCTAGGGTGCAGTTCCAGGTGACTTACGTACTTTTAGGTTTCAGCTTTTTGAACACCTTCTACCTTTTAATAGTAACTGCACCCACTTCTCCTCCTTCACACACTTTAACATCTGGCACACCGTTAGTGTCTTCCACAGTGAAGACTGATGCAAAATACTCATTTAGTTCATCTGCCATCTCTTGTCCCCTGTTATTGTTTCTCCTGCCTCATTTTCTAGTGGTCCTATATCCACTTTCATCTCTCTTTTATTTTTACATACTTGGAAAAGCTTTTACTATCCACTTTGATATTATTTGCTAGCTTGCTTTCATATTTCACCTTTTCTCTTTTAATGATTCTTTTAGTTGCTCTTTGTAAGTTCTTAAAAACTTCCCAATCCTCTATCCTCCCATTAATTTTCGCTTTGTTGTATGCCCTCTCTTTTGTTTTTATATTAGCTTTGACTTCCCTTGTCAGCCACAGTTGTACTATTTTGCCATTTGAGTATTTCTTCATTTTTGGAATACACATGTCCTGCACCTTCCTCATTTCCCCCAGAAATCATCCCTGTCATCCCTGCTGGCAGCTCCTTCCAATTTACTTTGGTTAACTCCTCTCTCATACCACTGTAATTTCCCTTAGTCCACTGAAATACTGCTAAATCAGACTTTACTTTCTCCCTATCAAATTTCAATTTGAACTCAATCATATTGTGATCACTGGTTCCTAAGGGTTCTTTTACCTTAAGCTCCCTAATTGCCTCTGGTTCACTTCATAACACCCAATCTAGTATAGCTGATCCCCCAGTAGGCTCAATGACAACCTGCTCTAAAAAGCTATCTCACAGGCATTCTACAAGCTTACTCTCTTGAGATCCATTACCAATCTGATTTTCTCTATAGACCTGCATGTTAAAATCTCCCATGACTATCATAACATTGCCCTTCTGACACACCTTTTCTATTTCCTGTTGTAATCTGTGGTCCACCTCCCAGCTGTTGTTGGAGGCCTGTATATAACTGCCATCAGGGTCCTTTTACCCTTGTAGTTTCTTAACTCAACCTACAAGGATTCAACATCTTCCGATCCTATGTCACATCTTTCTACTGATTTGATGCCATTCTTTACCAGTAAAGCCATGCCTCCTCCTCTGCCTACCTTCCTATCCCTCCGATACAATGTGTAACCTTGGACATTCAGCTCCCAACTACAACCATCCTTCAGCCATGATTCAGTGATGGCCACAACATCATGCCTGGCAATCTGTAACTTACCTAATAAAGCCCTCCAAGACAATTGATTTCTCTAAACCAGGGGACTTTGAGAGATAGCTCAGACTCTTTGAGAGATTGAGGGGTGCGAGTAATCTCACTCAGACTTCAGAAGGGCATCATGTAAGCCCACTGATACACTGCATGGTGACGAAGCCGATGACACCATAGGTGAATTAGAACTGACAGATGCTCAGAGAAAGGACAAAACAATGCAAGACAAATTCAAAGAATGTTTCACAGGAAAGTGAAATGTGACATGAGACGGCAAAATTCAACTCCAGAAAACAGGAATGTTTGCAACTTCCATCCATAAAAATGAGAAACAGTTAAAGCGGGCTGTCTATGTTGCTAAGAATCTCTTCTCACCACTACCATGCCATCGAGAAGTTGAACTTCATACAAGGCTGGATTTCCTAAGCAATGTGCAATGGCAGAAGAACCCAGAGTTGTTCACAGGCTGGGCGTGATCGAAAGAAGATTAAACTGAGGCCAGGAGTTAGGCTGAGCTCTCTGACTACAGAGAGGCATATACCACTCCCACTGATGAACAAAGCTGAACCTGAGAGAATGGAGGCACTTTACATCATTACTAGAGTGAATGGGCCTACTGACTGGTATGTGGGCATTGGTCCTGTTCCCAAGCCAGCTGGCACACTGAGGATCTGTGTTGATCTAACAAAATTGAATAATGCAGTGAGGTGGGAGAAGTTTATTCTGTCTTCTGTTGAGCATACATTGAGTATTCCGGATGGAGCAAAGTTCTCCACCAAACTCAGGGTTCTGGCAGATCCATTTAGTTCCTGAGTCACGGAAGCTCACAACCTTTATCACACCATATGGGTGCTAGGTCTTCAAGAGACTCCCTTTTGACATCTCATCAGCCCCTGAACTCTTTCAAATGAGGCTGAACCAAATTTTGGAGGGACCGGAAGGATAGTCTGCCACATGGAAAACATACTCATCTTCAGAGGCTCAAGTGAGGAATATGAAGCTGCCTTGGAGAAACTGAAACAGACTGGAATTGCCCTGAACAAAAAAAAAAGTATATTTGCAAAGTTACACAGAACATAGAAATCTACACGACATTACAGGCCTTTCAGCCCACAATGTTGTGCCAACCATGTAACCTACTCTAGAAACTGCCTAGAATTTCCTTAGCACATAGCCCTCTATTTTTCTAAGCTTCATGTACCTATCTAAGAGCCTCTTAAAAGACTCTATTGTATCCACCTCTTCCACCATTGCTGGCAGTGCATTCCACAACTCCCTGTGTGAAAAACTTACCTCAGACATCCCTCCATACCTACTTCCAAGCTGGAGGTGAAATTCTTAGGTTACCAACTATCGTCAGAGGGAGTGCAACCAGTCAGACAAACTGGCAGGAGTTTGTAACATGGAACAACCTATGAATGTATTAGAGATTTGTAGTTTCCTTGGCATGGTAACCCAGCTAGGAAAGTTCATTCAAGATTTGGCAGAGAAAAAAAAAGCCACATCGTGACCTCGTCTCTCAGGGAGAGTTCTGGACCTGGGACACACCACAGGAGAAGTCATTCTCATCACTTAAAGCAGAGCTTATCTCTCTGCCAACATTGGCATTCTTTGATCCAAACAAACCAACCAAGGTCTCAGCTGACACCTCTTCCTTTGGCCTAGGGGGAGTGTTCATGCAAAACTGCAGTAGTGTATGGAAACCAGTGGCATATGCATCAAGAGCACTGACTCCTACTGAATAATGTTATGCCCAAATTGTAAAGGGGATGCTGGCTGTCGTGTGGGCTTGTGAATGAAATATAGAACCATAGAAAACCTACAGCACAATACAGGCCATGTCCCTACCTTAGAAATTACTAGGCTTACCCATAGCCCTCTATTTTTCTAAGCTCCATGTACCTATCCAAAAGTCTCTTAAAAGACCCCATCGTATCCGCCTCCACCACCGTTGCCGGCAGCCCATTCTACGCACTCACCACTCTTTGCATAAAAAACTTACCCCTGACATCTCCTCTGCACCTGCTTCCAAGCACCTTAAACCTGTGCCCTATCGTGCTAGCCATTTCAGCCCTGGGAAAAGCCTCTGACTGTCCACACGATCAATGCCTCTCATCATCTTATACTGCTTCTTGAGAGGCACTGAGTTCCTACCTGAAACAGACCACGAGCCACTTGACAGCCTCCTCAGCTTGAAAAACATGGATGACTTACCTCATCTGCGGAGTGAGGCTTATGCGATACTGTTATGATATGGAACATGTCCCTGGCAAATCTTTCGCAATACCAGACACTCTGTCAAGGATGCCATGCAAAGGTGAGTGGATGGCAGCTGACTTCACCCACATGGAAGATACCAACATCTACTTAGCTCAGGTACATGAAAGCTTTCCTGCATCACAGAGTAAACTGTGTGCATGTGTCCAGGATGAAATTCATGCTGAGTTGAAAAAGGACCAAATCTGCGGCAAGGTTTAGCAATACCGTATGCACGGAAGACCAGCTATTCCAAAAGGAACTCACAGACTCAGACCTTACCGTCTTGAAAGAGACACACTCACTGTTCTTGATGGTTTGCTGCTAAAGGGCTCCAGGCTTATTATTCCTGCTTCTAAGCACACTAAAATCATCAGCAAATCCACCAAGGACATCAAGGCATCGAAAAATGTCACCTAACAGCAAGGCAATCCATGTGGTGGCCTGGTCTGAGCACACAGCTCGGAGATTATGTGGATCAATGTGAAACATGCAGAAAACTGCACAAAAATCACACTGAACCTCTCTGTCCCGCAGAATTCCCGAACTTTCCAAGGCAAAGTACAGGCACAGACATTTCTGAGCTGAAAAGAGACAAGTATCTTCTCACTGTGGATTACTACTTATGGAATGCTGAGGTGCCCAGGCTGTCCTCCATCCTCAGCAGCTGAAAGCTGGATTCACTGGCCATGGAACACCAGAGACATTTGTGTCAGACAACAGTCCATAATTCAGCTGCTTGGAATTCAAAGCCTTTGCTAGGAACTATGAGGTCAAACACCATGGTGCCCACGGGCAGACTGAGAAGCAGGACGAGCAGTGCAAACTGTTAAGAGTCTCCTACTGAAGGCAAAGGACCCGTACAAAGCACTGCTGGCCTATTGCTCCACACCTCTTGTGACTGGCTACGGTCTAGCAGAGCTGTCAATGGGGATACGTCTTCCTTCCCTTCTCCAACCCCACTTACAGGACGAAGTGAGAAATTTTGAGACAATGCAATGTGAGAAAATGAAGAGCACGCTGGATCTCAGGCACAGAGCAAAATCTTTGTCACTGCTCAGAAGTGGTGAAGCTGTTTGGGTTCCAGGCCAATCCACCAAAAGGCAAAGGCAACATGTACCGTGATTGTGATCAGGACATCACGGGGTGAAATCAGGTGGAACAGGCGTGCACTTGTGTGCCTTCAAAGTCCACAAAAGGTAGAAGAAGAAATACAGTGGCCTGATCCTTACAACGAGGACCACTTACTTGAGGTGGACGCACCTGTTCAAGCATCTCCATCCACTCCAACACTTCCAGGAGCCTCCATATCTCACCACAGAGATATACTCCATAACCGAATAGATCTGGGCAAGTGACTAAAGAGGCAGAATAATCCTCTCACTTTGCTGGAGTGTTCAGGTAGTCTACCCTCCTTTTAAAAAGAGTTCTAAAGTTGAAAACATTTCACAAAATGAGACTGTTCTTAAATAAAAGAATTGGTGGAAAAAAGAGTAAAATCAAAGAGAGAAGACTGTTAAAAACAAAAAGAAAGACAGTTATAATGTTGGCAATTATTTTTATGTTTATGTAAGGAGCATAACTTACGTGCTATGGGTAAAGTGAACCAAATCACTCAATTTCAGTGATTAGAATTTTAATGCAGTTCTATAGACAAGTAGTTTATACCTAGTTTTTCTTTTTTTTTGAGAAGGGGAAATGTTGTGGCAGTTAATAATGTCATTTCTCTGCCTCTCAGTTAGCCACTCCCAAATGGGAGGAGTTCACATGTTGTACAAGCAGTGTTGTCAATAAAGTTGGATGGAATATGCTGCCTGCTGCCACACTGGTGTATGCTCTGCACTCTCCCTCAATATCGAACACAACAGGCACCATCTGCAAAAGGCAGTTGTTTTGCAGATGCATAGCATATCTGTCTAATGTATATCTATATCATACGCACACAAATGAAGCCCCCCTGGTTAGCCTCAGGCTCGTTCAACTCGCTTTGGTCTAGGGAAAGCAGCCTTTGGCCCTGCCAAACTGGGTAATTAAGTTTGTGTGGATGTTGTGTGATGTACCTCACCCCGCCAAATAACAGACAATACATCATATACGATTAAATGATTACAATGTATAGATATTACTGGAGCTATGTAATTAATAGAGATAAAATATAAAAGGAAAGTAAAAGGCGCCAATCTTATCAAAGGTTCAATCTCTTCATGCACAAAAAGTTGGGGCTCCAGTAACGATCCTCTTTTCACCATTCGATCCCCTCTGACCACCTCGACCCGCCGCCTGGGACTAACCACAGTGGTCGACCAGACGCTCCACACGAGTCTGTCTTCGTCTCCTCTCCTCTCCTGGACCTTGGACTCCAGCTCAGGGTCCGACCCATCGGCCAACTCACAGCATCGCGTCCACTCTCCCTCTCCCCATTGTGCCTTCTCCTCAAAAACCCGTGCATCACAATAGCTTACGGACACACAAGAAAGAATAACACCTATCCCAATTGGTTAACAAATGGATACAATCCTCCTTATCAGTAATATAACCAAAACAAGCTGCTAGAAAGAGAACCACTGTCTCAGCAGTTAACATCACAGAGAAGCCATTTTAATTATAACATAACAAAGAAGCCATTTTAATTAGCCTATACAGTAAAATAAAAGAAGAAACCACTTACACATATATGCACATACAGTTCAAAGTTCAAAGTAAGCTTATTGTCAAAGTACATCATACACAGCCTTGAGATTTTTTCTTGTGGACATACTCATTAAATCCAAGAAACATAATAGAATCAATGTGCATAGAACAACAAACTGAGCAAATGCAAAAAAAATATTATTCTGAATATTATTAAAACAATTTTAACCTGTTTCACTCACTGCAGTTTCAAGCATTCAGGTTTGCAGATGCCAGAAATGGCCAGGAATGAAAATGAAATGATTTCACTACTTCAACAAGTTAGGAACGACATGAATTTGAAGGAAGTGATAAATCATCTTGAATGTTGCAATGACAATGAAGATTTGGAGGATGCAATCACTGATAGCATTGTAAGAATACAGTCCACTATGTGCACGAGGTGTCTGCACTGATTTTGTTCATCATGAACTCTGGATGAATTCCTCTATTGATAACTATTAGGAACTAATACATGGTTTTACAGTACTGTAGTATAAATATGACATAGATAGAGACATGCATATATCTTGATTTAGAAATATACAGCTGTTTGTACATCGTTGTTGGATTTTAATGCTGGCCCTCCCTGCCCAACAGCATCATCAGGCGCACCTTCACGAGATGGACTGAAGCCGGCTCCAAAACACCTCCGCAAGGGCAACTAGGAACAAGTGATAAATACCTGCTTTGTCAGTGACGCCCACATCCTGAGAAATTAATCAACAGAAAAACTGCTCACTTATTGCCCCGCCTGTCCTCATTGAGACTAGCCTATGTCGGCTCATCCAGTGACAGGGAAAACAAACTTCACAATGACAGACTTTCAAAATAAAATTAAAAAGGAAGGAAAAAGAAACACTTCAGACAGAACACACAAAGAAGCAAATTAAACTGAAGCGGAGCAACAAATCAACCAGTTCACAATTCTATTTAATGACATTTATAGATTAATGTGATTTATATTTAAATATAATTATACAGAAATTTCTAAACCTCAAATAATTATGTATAATTACAATGACATGTAATAATTACATATAATTGTCATCAGACCCACCCCAATTAATGCAGGAAAGTCAGGAATGATGTATTAATTGTGGGACACAGCCATCACACCCTAGCCGTCTAGGCCAGATTGTCACATATACTCAGTGGAGTTCAGAAGAATGAGTGTGTGTGTGGGGGTGGGGGTGGAATCTCATTAAAACCTGTCATATATTGTAAGGCCAAGATAGAGTGGATGTGGAGAGAATGTTTCTGATAGTGGGTAAGTCCAGGACCAGAGGGCACAGCCTCAGAATAGAGGGATGTCCATTCAGAACAGAGATGAAGAGGAATTTCTTTAGCCAGGGGGTGGTGAATCTTTGGAATTCATTGCCACAGATGGCTGTGGAGGTCAAGTCATTGGGTGTATTTTAAGTGAAGATTGATAGGTTCTTCATTAGTCAGGGTGTCAAAGTTTACAGAAAAAAGGCAGGAGAGTAGGTTTGCGAGGGATAGTAAATCAGCCATGATGGAATGGTGGAGAAGACTCAATGGGCTGAATGGTCTAACTCTGCTCCTGTGTCTTATGGTCTTATAAAGCCCTAGTGCAGGTGCTTTTGACCTCTGTCTGAAGCTGGTGAGCAATTTCCAGCTGACCAATGAACAACTGAACTCTGATTCACCTCACACAGTGTTTACTGAACAAGTAGACTTTGTGTCGTTAAATACAGAGTAAAAGATAATCTGATCACATCAGAGCCTAATGTTGACTTTCAGTGGGCGGAACCCTTCACGTTCATAAACTGTGCCCTTAGCTTGGAAAATTATTATTGCAACTGCATCATTTAAAGTTGAAACCAGGAAACTACAAACCTGGGTGTCAACATCTCTGAAGATCTATCCTGGGCCCAACACGATATAATTCTACAGAAGGCAAGACAGCAGCAATATTTCATTAGGAGCTTGAGGAGATTTTGTATGCCATCAAAGTCTCTCACAAATTCCTAGAGATGTACTGTGGAGAGTATTCTAACTGGTTGTATAACCATCTAGTATGGAGGCACAGGATCAGAAAAAGCTGCAGAAAGGTATAAACGCAGCCAGCTCCATCATGGGCACTAGCCTCCCCAGCATCAAAGACATCTGCAAAAGGCGATACCTCAAAAAGGCAGCATCCATCAGCACCCCTATCACCTCTCTTCTCATCAAGGAGGAGGTACAGGAGTCTGAAGACACATACTCAACCTTTTTAGGAACAGCTCCTTATCCTCCACCATCAGATTTCTGAATGAACAATGAATCCATGAACTCGCTCTCTTTTTTGAACTTAATTATTTTAAAGTATATATTTCTTATTGTAATTTATAGCTTTTATTATAGTGTATTACAATGTACTGCTGCTGCAAAACAACAATTTTCACGGAATATGCCAGTGCTAACCTCACTTCTCGTCGGAGGGACATGGTGGCACAGCAGGTAGTGCAGCTGCAGGGACCCAGCTACGGCTTCTGACCTCAGGTGCTGGCCGTATGAGTCTCCACATTCTCTCTGTGTGGGTTTCCCCAGGGTGATCCAGTTTTCTCCCTCCGTCCAAAGCAGTGCTGGAAGATTATCTGCCACTGTAAGTTAACCCTTAACTTAATAAATGCAGTACTGTGTAAAACTCTTATAAATCCTGTAAAGTGAAAATGCTTTCAAAAATAATGAAATTAAAAGTTTCTAAATGTCAAAAAAAAATTATGAAGAGCAGTAAGCAGTAAAAACGTAAATCAAACCAATATTTGGTGTCGCCACCCTTTGTCTTTTAAACTGCATCTGTTGTGCAGTTCTAGAAGAAAATTAGCTGGTAGGTTGTCCCAAGCATCTTGGAGAACTTGCCACAATTCTTCTGCAGACTTTGGCTGTCTGGCCTGCTTCTATTTCTCCAGGTATCCCCACAGCCCCAATAATGCTGAGATTAGGGGCTCTGTGGAGGCCGTACCATCCCAAACCATATTAAACATCTTGGGTGCCTAAGACTTTTGCACAGTACTGCGCAAGACTCATCTTCACAAGGCGATGCCTCAAAAAGGTGGCATCCGTTATCCATCATCCAGAACGTGCCCACCTCTCATTGCTACCATCGAAGAGGAGGTACAGGAGATGCAAGACACACTCAGGAACAACTTCCTCCCCAACGCCATCAGATTTCTGAATAGACAATGAACCCACGTACACTACCTCACTATTTTTTTCTTTTCTGCTTTCTTCCTGCACTATTTATTTACTTTATTTCTAAATAAACTATATATTTGCTGAATGTCCAAGGCTACACATTGTATCGGAGGGATAGGAAGGTAGGCAGAGGGATTGGTGAGGCTCTGCAGGTAGAGAACGGCATAAAATCATTAGAAAGATGTGACATAAGATCGGAGGATGTTGAATGCTTGTGAATTGAGTGAAGAAACTGCAAAGGTGAAAGCACCCTGATGGCAGTTATATTCAGGCCTCCAAACAGTCGCTGGGATGTGGACTACAGAAATTGAAAAGGCAAGTCAAAAGGGCAATGTTATGATCGTCATGGGAGATTTTAACATGCAGGTAGATTAGGAAAATCAGGTTCGTAAAGGATCCCAAAAGAGTGAATTCTTTGAATGCCTATGAGATGGCTTTACAGAGCAGTTTGTCTTTGAGCCCACCGAGGGATCAGCTATACAGATACAGGACTGGGTGTTATGGAACCAACCAGACGTGATAAGGGAGATTAAGGAAGAGGAACTCTGAGGAGGCAGTGATCACAAAATGATTAAGTTCAACCTGAAATTTGATAGGCAGAAAGTAAAGTCTGACATAGCAGTATTTCAGTGGTATCAGAGAGGAGTTAGCCAATATGAATTGGAATGAGATGCTGGCAGGGAAGACAGCAGAACAGCAATAGCATAAGTTTCTGGGGAAAATGAGGAAGGTGCAGGATAGATGTATTCCAAAATCAAAGAAATACTCAAATGGTAAATAGTACAACTGTGGCTGACAAGGGAAGTCAAAGCTATTATAAAAGCAAAGGAAAGAGCATACAACAAAGCAAAAATTAGTGGGAAGATAGAGGATTGGGAAGTTTTTGAAAACCTACAAAGAGCAACTAAAAGAATCATTAAAAGGGAAAAGATAAAATATGAAAGTAAGGTGGATAGAAAAGGCTTTTCCAAGTATATAAAAAATAAAATCGAGAGAGAGTAGATACAGGTCTGCTAGAAAATTAGGCCGGAGAAATAATGGGGGTCAAGGAGATTACAGGTGAACTAAATGAGTATTTTGCATCAGGCTTCACTATGGAAGACACTAGCACTGTGTCAGATGTCAAAGGGTGTGAGGAAAGACAAGTGAGTGCAGTTACTATTACAAGGAAGAACGTGCTCAAAAAGTTGAAAGACCTGAAGGTCCATATGTCACCCGGACCATGATGAACTGCACCCTAGGGTTCTGAAAGAGGTGGGGCTAGAGATTGTGGGCTTAGCAATGATCTTTCAAGAATCATTGGACTCTGGCATGGTTCCAGAGGACTGGAAAGTGGTAAATGTCACTCAACTTTTTAAGAAAGCAGGAAGGCAGCAGAAAGGAAATTATAGACCAGTCAGTCTGACCTCAGTGGTTGGGAAGATGTTGGAATCAATTGTTAAGGATGAGGTTAGGAAGTACTTGGTGACACAGGACAAGATAGGACAAAGTCACCATGGTTTCCTTAAAGGAAAATCTTGTCTGGAAACTCGTTGGAATTCTTTGAGGAGATTACAAGTAGGATAGATAAAGGGGGAGGTAGTAGATGTTGTAGATTTGGACTTTCAGAAGCTCTTTGACAGGGTGCTACAATGAGGCAGCTTACCCGTTTAGAGCCCATGGTATTACAGGAGAGTTACTAACAGGGTTAGAACATTGGCTGATTGGTAAGAGGCAGTGAGTGGGAATAAAAGGATCCTTTTCTGGCTGGCTGCCAGTGACTAGTGGGGTTTTACAGGGGTCGGTGTTGGGACCGCTTCTTTTTATGCTGTACATCAATGATTTAGATGATGGAATAGATGGCTTTGTTGCCAAGTTTGCATAAGATACAAAGATTGGTGGAGAAGCAGGCAGTGTTGAGGAAGCAGGAAGACTGCCATCCGGGAAAATTGTACCATAAACACAGTGCATACCAAAAATCCAAAAATATGCAACCCATTTGGAAGTTTTCAGTTTCATTGTTTTACAACATCAAATCACAGTGGATTTAATTTGGCTTTTTTTTAGTACCGATCAACAGAAGTGGACTCTTTCGTGTCAAAGTGAAAACAGATCTCTACAAAGTGATCTAAATTAATTACAAATATAAAACACAAGATAATTGATTGCATAAATATTCATGACCACTAAAATCTGACCACTAGTCAGATTAGTAGATGCACTTTTTGTAGCAATTACAGCCAATGTCTGTGTGGGTAGATTTCTATAAGCTTTGCACATCTTTTGCAACTTTTCCCTGTTCTTCTTTACAAAACTGCTGAAGCGCTGTCAGATTGCATGGGGATTGTGAGTGAACAGCCCTTTTCACATCCAGCCACAAATTCTCAATTGGATTGAGGTCTGGGCTCTGACTTGGCCATCCAGGACATTAACTTTGTTGTTTTAAGCCATTCCTGTGTAGCTTTGGCTTTATGCTTGGGATCATTGTCTTGTGAGAAAACAAATCTTCTCCCATATTACAGTTCTCTTGCAGACTGCATCAGGTTTTCCTCTGAGGATTTCCCTGTATTTTGCTGCATTCATTTTACCCTCTACCTTCACAAGCCTTCCAGGGCCTGCTGCAGTGAAGCATCCCCACAGCATGATGCAGCCACCACCATGCTTCACGGTAGGGATGGTGTGTTTTTCATGATGTGCCCTGTTTGGCTTGTGCCAAACAGAGCATTTAATCTGATGGCCAAAAAGCTCAGTTTTGGTTTCATCAGACCTTCTTCGAGCTGACTTCAGAGTCTTCCACATGCTTTCTGGCAAACTCTAGCTGAGATTTCATGTGAATTTTTTTAAATAGTGGCTTTCTCTTTGCCACTCTCCCATAAAGCTGAGACTGGTGAATCACCCAGGCAACAGTTGCTGTATGTGCAGTCTTTCCCATCTCAGCTATTGAAGCTTGTAACTACTCCAGAGTTGTCATGGGTGGCATCCCTTAGTTTTTGAGGACGGCCTGCTCCAGGCAGATTTATGGCTGAGCCATATTCCTTCCATTTCTTGTTGATTGACTTAACTGTACTCCAAGGGATAGTCAGTGACTTGGAAATTTTCTTGTATCCATCTCCTAACTTGTGCTTTTCAATAACTTATTTTGCCGAGTTGCTTGGAGTGTTGTTATGTCTTCATGGTGTAGTTTTTGCCAGGATACTGACTCACCAGCAGTTGAACCTTACAGATACAAGTGTATACAAGTGAAACACCTTGACTGCAGACAGTGATCTCCATTTAACTAATTATGTAACTTCTAAAACCAATTGGCTGCACTAGTGATGATTTGGTGTGTCATATTAAAGATATTAAAGTTGGTGAGTACTTATGCAATCAAATATTTTGTGTCTTATATATGCATTTAATTTAGATCACTTTGTAGAGATCTGTTTTCACTGTGACACAAAAGAGTTTTTTTCTGATGATCAATGTCAAAAAAAGCCAAATTAAATATACTCTGATTCAATGCTCTAAAACAATAAAACACAAAAACTTTCGGCGGGCGGGGGGAGTGAATACTTTTTATAGGCACCATAAACCTGCCTTCTCGCCATATCCTTTGATGCCGTGACCGATCAGGAAATGATCAACTTTCACCTTAAATTTATGCATGGGCTTGACCTCCACCACAGTCTGTGGCAAAACATAGAAACATAGAAAACCTGCAGCACAATACAGGCCCTTAGGCTCACAAAGCTGTGCTGAACATGTCCTTACCTTAGAATTACCTAGGCTTACCCATAGCCCTCTATTTTTCTAAGCTCCATGTAGCCATCCAGGAGTCTCTTAAAAGACCCTATTGTTTCCGCCTCCACTGCCACCATTGGCAGCCCATTCCACGCACTCACCACTCTCTGTGTAAAAAAACTTACCCCTGACATCTTCTCTGTACCTCCTTCCAAGTACCTTAAAACTATGCCCTCTCGTGCTAGCCATTTCAGCTCTGGGAAAAGGCCTCTGACTAGCCACACGATCAATGCCTCTCATTATCTTGTACACCTCTATCAGGTCACCTCTCATCCTCCATCACTCCAAGGAGAAAAGGCCGAGTTCACTCAACCTATTCTCATAAGGCATGCTCCCCAATCCAGGCACCATCCTTGTAAATCTCCTCTGCACCCTTTCTATGGTTTCCACGTCCTTCCTGTAGTGAGGCCACCAGAACTGAGCACAGTACTCCAAATGGGGTCTGACCAGGGTCCTATATAGCTACAACATTACCTCTTGGCTCTAAAATTCAATCCCACAGTTGATGAAGGCCAACACACCATACGCCTTCTTAACCATGGAGTCAACTTGCGCAGCAGCTTTGAGTGTCCTATGGACTCGGACCCCAAGATCCCTCTGATCCTCCACACTGCCAGGAGTCTTAACATTTATGATATCTTCTGCCATCATATTTGACCTACCATAATGAACCACCTCACACTTATCTGGGTTGAACTCCATCTGCCACTTCTCAGCCCAGTTTTGCATCCTATCAATGACCTGCTATAACCTCTAACAGCCCTTCACACCATCCACAACACCCCCAAACTTTGTGTCATCAGCAAATTTACTAACCCATCCCTCCATTTTCTCATCCAGGTCATTTATAAAAATCACGAAGAGAAGGGGTCCCAGAACAGATCCCTGAGGCACACCACTTGTCACTGGCCTCCATGCAGAATATGACCTGTCTACAACCACTCTTTGCCTTCTGTGGGCAAGCCAGTTCTGGATCCACAAAGCAATGTTCCCTTGGATCCCATGCCTCCTTACTTTCTCAATAAGCCTTGCATGAGTATCTTATCAAATGCCTTGCTAAAATCCATATACACTACATCTATGGCTCTACCTTCATCAATGTGTTTAGTCACATCCTCAAAAAATTCAATCAGGCTCGTAAGGCACGACCTGCCTTTGACAAAGTCATGCTGATTATTCCTAATCATACTATGCCTCTCCAACGTTCATAAATCCTCTCTCTCAGGATCTTCTCCATCAACTTACCAACAACTGAAGTAAGACTCACTCGTCTATAATTCCTGGGCGATCTCTACTCCCTTTCTTGAATAATCAAGTGATTCTTGACCAATGCATCCGTTATCTCTTCAGCAACCTCTCTCAGGACTCTGGAATGCAGTCTGTCTGGCCCAGGAGACTTATCCACCTTAAGGCCTTTGAGTTTACCTAGCAATTTTCCCTTTTTAATAACAATGATACTCCCTCCTGCTCTCTGACACTCACGGATCTCTGGCACACTGTTAGTGTCTTCCATAGTGAAGGCAAATGCAAAGTACCCATTAAGCTCATCTGGCATTTCTTTACCCCCATTACTACCTCATCAGCATCATTTTCCAGTGGTCCAACATCAACTCTCACCTCCCTGTTACTCTTTATATTGCTGAAAAAAACTTTTGGTATCCTGCTTTATATTGTTGGCTAGTCTGCCCTCATATTTCATCTTTTCCCTTCTTATAGTTTTTTTTAGTTGCCTTTTATTGGATTTTAAAGCTTCCTAACCATCCAACTTCCCACTCATTTTTAATACCTTACATGCCCTTTCCTTGGCTTTTATGCAGTCCTTAATTCCTTTGTCAGCCGCGGTTGCCTACCCCTGCTATTTGAGAACAACTTCTTCAGTAGGACATATCTCTCCTGTGCCTATGCTTAAAAATTTTAGCCAACTCTGCTCTGTCATCATTCCCACCAGTATCCTCCTCCAATCCACCTGTGCAAGCTCCTCTCTCATGCCTCTGTAATTCCCTTTATTCCACCATGATACTGATACATGTGACTTATGCTTGTCCCTCTTAAATTGCAGTATGAATTCAATCAGATTGTGATCACTATCTCTTAAGGGTTCCTTTACACTCAGCTCCCTGATAGGATCTGGGTTATTACACAATATGTATAGCAATGTACTGCTGTTGCATATTTCACAACATAAGCCAGTGATATTAAACCTGATTCTGACTTTGTTCGTGATTCTGCTGGAGGTACTCTGCAGGTCAGGCAGCATCTATGGAGGGGAGGTTTCAGACCGAGGCCTAACTCTGACCCTAATCCTGATGAAGGATCTTGGCCTGAAAGATCTACATTTTATGCTCCTCCATAAATGCTGCCTGAGCTGCTGATTATCTCCTGCATTTTCTGTGCATTGCTGAAGATATCCAGCATCTGCTGTCTATCCTTTAGTGTCGTTAAGTCACAAAGGAAGCAAAGGAGAGCCGATAGGTACGTGAGAGACTAAGTTGCAGGGATAAAGGGAAATAAGAGGCCAGCATGAATCAAATGGGCTGAATAGCCTCCTGAATCAGAATAATTAAGAGATGATGGATGATCCAGTTTTGCATCTAGTAACAGAACATTTGGTTATTATCTCATCATTTTGTTGAAAATAAACCAGCTGTTGTTTCAACATTTCACTTTACAAAACTCATCCTTGGCTCATGGAAAGCCTGAGGAGTCTGAAAGTTTTATTTCTATCAGCCTGATCATCATCCAAACAATCTAACATCTGCAGCTGTCTTTGTTCCAATAAACCATAACTGACTTCTTTTTACAGCTACCATTGGGGAGAAGGTACAGAAGCCCAAAGTCCCACTCCACCATGTGTAACAGTGCAGCTGTTACACTTTATTCTGCATTCTGTTATTGAAAGTTCAAAGTTAATTCATTACCAAAGTATATATACTGTACTTTACCATATACTACCTGGAGATTCATTTTCTTGTAGGCATTTACAGGGAAATATGATAGAATGTATTTAAAAAACTATACATAAAGACTGACAAGCAACCAATGTGCAAAATAAGGCAAATTGTGCAAATAAATAAATAATACTGAGAACATGAGTCTACGAGTCCTTGAAAGTGAGTCTGTAGGTTGTAGAATCAGTTCAGAGTTGTGGTGAGTGAGGTTATCCATGCTGATGGTTGTAGTAATAACTGCTCCTGAACCTGGTGGGCTAAGGCTTCTGTACCTCATGCCCAATGGCAGTTGTGGGAATTATTATTGTTTTACCTTGGTCTACCTCAGTACACTATGATTTGATCTGTATGAACAGTATGAAGGACAGATTTTTCACTGCATCACACTCAGTACGTGTCACAATAACAATAAATAAATTCCACCAGGTTCAGGAACAGCAACTTCCCTTCAATCTTGGTTCTTGAACCATCTGGCAAACCCCTAATGACTACAGTTTAGCAACACCTTGCACTAAAATGGGCTCGGTTTTTCTTTGTTCTGATTGTTTTTGTGGGAACACTGCTTATATGATGTAATGTGTCTGAGATGCTGCTGCAAGTAAACTTTTCTTTGCACTTGTGGGGTGGCAAAGTAATGCAGCAGCTAGTGTAATGCCTTTCTGCATCATGTGTTCAGTTCTGCACTGTCTTTGAGGATTTTTTTTATGTTTTCCTTGTGACTGTGTGGTTTTTCTGTGTCTTCCAGTTTCCTTCCACATTCCAAAGATGTCTGGGTTAGTGTTAGCAAGTTATGAACACACTATGTTGGCACTGGAAGCATGGTGACACTTGTGGGCTGCCCCAGCACATCCTCGGACTACGCCGGTCAAAGGTACAAACAACGCATTTCACTGTATGTTTCGATGTATATCTGACAATAAAGCTAATCTTTCATCTTCAATGCACTTGCAAAAATGACATAAATTGGGCTTGGACTTTGCCAGGCTCAGGGTGGAGCTTGTGTCTCACACACACAGACCGACCAATCCCAAAGCAACTTCTCTATTTGAATGATGTAGCCAAGCAATCAAATCAACTCAAAATTTGTACAGTATCGCATTTTTAAATTCAGTTGCTTTTATCACCAACTTCCTCGGTAAGATGCATGGTTAATAATCAGCCATTTGAGACTCAACAATATGTCCTTCACTCTGACACAGGTAAACTAATTGTGAACACATTTTATTACCTTTCCTTTGGGCTGAGTATGCTTTCAAAGGTCAGGTAAAGCTACAGCTGGCTGGCAGACAAAATTCACAAACACACCCCTACCTTTCACACTTCTTGCCAGAAACTAAGAGGGCATACTGTATGTGAGAGTTCAGCCACGAGTAATCGTTATCGGTGCAGCCCCATGGTTCAAAGTTACTGAAGAGACCTGCGAAGAAAATGAAAGCGTCTGTTCTCATGAAACCGCAATTGTTAAAAGAAATCTAAGTCTGATTTCTGCTTTTTTACTTCCAAATGAGTTGTATTCGTAGTTCCAGTCACACTTCGGTTCAGTTTGGATACACTGTGGACGTGTGTACCATTTCTCACGAGTACAGCTTTCCACCGTTTCAGACAAAGCACCATACTTGGCTCAGCCAGCTCCATCACGGACATTAGCCTCCCCAGCATTAATGGCAGCTTCAAAAGGCGGCATCCATCATGAATGACCCTCACATGCCCTCTTCAAAGTTCGAAGGAAATTTATTATCGAAGACCATATGTGTTGCCATGTACAGACCTGACATTCATCTCCTTGGAGGCATTCACAGTAAACACCCAATAGGACGCACAAATAATCAATGTGTAATGTGCAAATGTAGTGGATACGCCCCAGTCCATCACGGATAAAGCCCTCCCCACCATTGAGCACATCTTCATGGAGCACTGTCACAGGAAAGCAGCGCCTATCATCATAGTCATAGTCATACTTTATTGATCCCGGGGGAAATTGGTTTTGTTACAGTTGCTCCATAAATAATAAATAGTAATAGAACCATAAGTAGTTAAATAGTAATATGTAAATTATGCCAGTAAATTATGAAATAAGTCCAGGACCAGCCTATTGGCTCAGGGTGTCTGACCCTCCAAGGGAGGAGTTGTAAAGTTTGATGGCCACCGGCAGGAATGACTTCCTATGACACTCTGTGCTGCATCTCGGTGGAATGAATTTCTGGCTGAATGTACTCCTGTGCCCACCCAGTACATTATGTAGTGGATGGGAGACATTGACCAAGATGACATGCAACTTAGACAGCATCCTCTTTTCAGACACCACTGTCAGAGAGTCCAGTTCCATCCCCACAACATCACTGGCCTTACGGATGAGTTTGTTGATTCTGCTGGCGTCTGCTACCTTCAGCCTGCTGCCCCAGCACACAACAGCAAACATGATAGCACTGGCCACCACGGACTCATAGAACATCCTCAGCATCGTCCGGCAGATGTTAACGGACCTCAGTCTCCTCAGGAAACAGACGGCTCTGACCCTTCTTGTAGACAGCCTCAGTGTTCTTTGACCAGTCCAGTTTATTCTCAATTCGTATCCCCAGGTATTCGTAATCCTCCACCATGTCCACACTGACCCCCTGGATGGAAACAGGGGTCACCGGTACCTTAGCTCTCCTCAGGTCTACCACCAGCTCCTTCGTCTTTTTCACATTAAGCTGCAGATAATTCTGCTCACACCATGTGACAAAGTTTCCTACCGTAGCCCTGTACTCAGTCTCATCTCCCTTGCTGATGCATCCATTTATGGCAGAGTCATCCGAAAACTTCTGAAGATGACAAGACTCCGTGCAGTAGTTGAAGTCCGAGGTGTAAATGGTGAAGAGAAAGGGAGACAAGACAGTCCCCTGTGGAGCCCCAGTGCTGCTGATCACTTTGTCGGACACAGTGTTGCAAGCACGCGTGCTGTGGTCTGCCAGTCAGGTAGTCAAGAATCCATGATACCAGGGAAGCATCCACCTGCATCGCTGTCAGCTTCTCCCCCAGCAGAGCAGGGCAGATGGTGTTGAACGCACTGGAGAAGTCAAAAAACATGACCCTCACAGTGCTCGCTGGCTTGTCCAGGTGGGCGTAGATCAGGGACCCCCTCAACCAAGGCCACACTTCTCTTCTCAGTGCTGCTTTAGGAAGGGGGTACAGGAGCCTCAGGACCCATACCACCAGCTTCAGGAACAGTTACTACCTCTCAGCCATTAGGCTGTTGAACTGGAGGGATAACTTCACATGCCCCGTCCCTGAACCATCCCCACAACCTATGGACTCACTTTAAGAACTCTTCATCTCACGTTCACAGTATTTATTTCTTATTTATTTACTTGTTTGTATTTGCACTGATGTTGTCTTTTGCACATGGGTAACTTTGCCATCCTGTTGGGTGCTGTTTTTCATTGATTCTATTGTTTCTTGGATCTACTGTAAATGCCCACAAGAAAACGAATCTTGGGGTTGTATAGGGTAGCATATACTGTATGTACTTTGGTAATAAATTTACTTTGAACTTGGAAAGGCAACAATCCGTGCAAAGTCAAAAAGAAGTAATAATAATAAATAAGCAAGGAATATTGAGAAGATGAGATGAAGAGTCCTTGAAAGTGAGTCCATAGTTCGTGGGAACAGTTCAGTGATGGAGTGAGTGAGGTTGAGTGATATTTGAGGGACAATAATGTCTAATTACTACCATCAAGGAGGAGGAACAGGAGCCTGAAGTTGTTGTTTTAGGAATAACTTCTTCCCATGTACCAGATTTCTGAAAGATCCATGAACACTACCTCATTCTCACGTCCCCTTTTGCACTATTTTTTGTAACTGGAAGTAATTTGTATGTCTGACGCTGCATTGCTGCCCGGTACAGTGTGAGTCATCCACAGATCTGGTAGTAGTTTGTATGTCTGACGCCGCATTGCTGCCCGGTACAGTGTGAGCCATCCACAGATCTGGTAGTAGTTTGTATGTCTGACGCCGCATTGCTGCCCGGTACAGTGTGAGCCATCCACAGATCTGGTAGTAGTTTGTATGTCTGACGCCGCATTGCTGCCCGGTACAGTGTGAGCCATCCACAGATCTGGTAGTAGTTTGTATGTCTGACGCCGCATTGCTGCCCGGTACAGTGTGAGCCATCCACAGATCTGGTAGTAATTTGTATGTCTGACGCCGCATTGCTGCCCGGTACAGTGTGAGCCATCCACAGATCTGGTAGTAATTTGTATGTCTGACGCCGCATTGCTGCCCGGTACAGTGTGAGCCATCCACAGATCTGGTAGTAGTTTGTATGTCTGACGCCGCATTGCTGCCCGGTACAGTGTGAGCCATCCACAGATCTGGTAGTAGTTTGTATGTCTGACGCCGCATTGCTGCCCGGTACAGTGTGAGCCATCCACAGATCTGGTAGTAGTTTGTATGTCTGACGCCGCATTGCTGCCCGGTACAGTGTGAGCCATCCACAGATCTGGTAGTAATTTGTATGTCTGACGCTGCATTGCTGCCCGGTACAGTGTGAGCCATCCACAGATCTGGTAGTAATTTGTATGTCTGACGCTGCATTACTGCCCGGTGTTGTAGCGAGGCTGAAGTCACCGGAGAGACAGCGTCACTGGTAGATACAAAGCAGCTTCTTTACTCGACACAACAAGGTACAGCAGGCATCATATGGACGGAAACAACAGGAATTCTGCAGATGCTGGAAATTCAAGCAACACACATCAAACTTGCTGGTGAACGCAGCAGGCCAGGCAGCGTCTGTAGGAAGAGGTGCACCTCTTCCTACAGATGCTGCCTGATCATATGGATGGAGATGCTTTCGGTAGAAAGGTCTGCTAGCCTAATGTGGGCTCGATATTTATATGCTAAACACAAAAGACAATCACTACTTACAAAGATATAGACAATGCTTCCTTTTGAAGCCATGTACAAAACATCATACCTTCTGACTTCATCCTTTCCTCCTGACGCCAACATGTCTCGGCTGGTACTCACAGCCTTTAGGAATGCAAGTCAAAGCCACAATACATTTATTTGGTATTTTACATGCTAACATAGAGGACAATTAATTCTTATTAAGTATGGATAAGGCTGTCTTCGAAACTACCTGTAAACTTCACATTTCCATCCGCAGCGTCTGGCTAGTATTCCGATATTCACAGCTTTTAGGAAATGCATTGTTGTGAACTCAATCCACAGTACTTTGTCAAACAGAAGGCTGGTGGCAAGCCATTTAAGTGTAAATGAATCATCTACCCAAAAACTCACTCTAACACCCGGTACAGTGTGAACCATCTACAAATCTGGTAGTGGTTTGTATGTCTGACGCACCATTGCTGTCCAGTACAGTGTGAGCCATCCACAGATCTGACTTGTCTGTTGAAAGTGTGTAATGCTCCATGTCCGCCTCTAACACAGTTACCTCCAAAGTTATTTAGGAGTTTGTGGCTTCTCTGCCACAGAGTGGATACTTACATGCAATTGTTGCTGTTGTTCTCCGTGCCCTGTGGCACATCAGGTGACAACCTTGCCTTTTCTTTACACTTGACTGTTTACTACGAGGCTGAGTTGCCATCTCGATGCACAACCCAGCACGGATGGAAAGCGTGCAAAGAGCTGACCGGCTTCGAACCCAGGACCACTTGTCTCAGGTTCTAGTGCAGAAGTCACTACCTCACCGGCCAGCAATGCTGTGCTACATACAGTACATAAACAGGCCATTTGATCCAATCAGTCCAGGAAGGCACTTTAACTAACTTTTTATAATGCTGCTTACATTGTAAATGCATGCTGGTATTTCATACATATTTAATTCTATTTTTGCCTTTAATCTCTAAGTTTATTTTTATGTAATTCTTTATTCCTATAATAGTTGAATGTAGTTTTTTGTTGCTTTTCATTCCCCGACCAACACACCACAGCATATTCCTAATACATTAAGATGTGTATGGCAAATAAAGTTGATCCTTGATCCCTGAGAGGATGTCTGCTTCATAGGGGCTGCTTGCTGTCTTCTTCTGTTCGCAAAGACTTTCAGCCCTTTCCCCTCCCCTTCAGTCCTCTGTGATTTTAACTAACTTCCTCCAGAACCTATTCTTGTTTCGGACCTCAAGCCATCTCTGTGGGAGCTTGCCCATTGCTCTTCAGATATATTCAAGTTTGCTTCATGTCATTTCCAGTACACCAGTGTAAAGGAGAATGAAATAACTGTTACTCTGGGTCTGATGCAGCATTAAAAAAACAGAATAGGAGAAAAGCACAATAATAATAAAAACACAAAAATATAAATACATAAATACAGAGATTGATTGTATGTCAAAAAGGTGACACTAGGCCCAGGAGTGTCTGTACATAAGGTGACTGACAGGAAATGATAAAGTAGTGGTGTTTGTGGGGATGGAGGGGTGGGTTAGTAGGTGGAGGTGTTGATCAGTCTTACTGTTTGGGGAAAGTAACTGTTTTGAGTCTGGTGGTCCTAGGATGGATGCAATGTAGCATTGCATGGGAGTGATGGGAGTGGAACAAAAAGAACAAAAAGGGTGACTTCTTCTTGGATTTCTTCAAAGTTTAAAGTTCAAAATAAATTTCTTAACACAGTACATACAGTTCTGTTCAGAAGTCTCAGGCATATATATGTAGCTAGAGTGCCTAAGCCTTCTGCACAGTACTGTAGTAATTTTAAGTATTGCACACTGTGCTGCAGCAAAAAAAGTACAAGTTTCATGACAGATGTGAGTGATGATTTGCTGATCCAGTTAACCACGTTATCATCCAGATCATTGATATAGATATAACGGCCCCAGCACCGATCCCTGCGGCACTCCACTAGTCACAGGCCTCCAGTCAGAGAGGCAACCCTCTACTACCACTCTCTGGCTTCTCCCACAAAGCCAATGTCTAATCCAATCTACTATCTCATCCTGAACGCCAAGTGACTGAACTTTCCTGACCAGCCTCCAACGCGGGACCTTGTCAAATACTTCACTAAAGTCCATGTAGACAACATCCACTGCTTTGCCTTCATCAACATTCCTGGTAACTTCCTCAAAAAATTCTATGAGATTAGTTAGACTTGACCTACCACACACAAAGCCAGGCTGACTATCCTGAATCAGTCCATGTCTTTTCAAATACTGTACTTACATATCCGGTCCCTTAGAATACCTTCCAATAACTTTCCCACAACTGATGTCAGACTCACAGGCCTATGATTTCCTGGTTTATGTTTAGAGACTTTTTTAAACAGCAGAACAACATTGTCTCTATCCTCCAGTGCCTCTGGTACCTCTCCTGTCACTAAGGATGTTTTAAATATCTCTCCGAGCGCCCTGGGAATTTCTCCACTTGCCTCCTGTAGAGGGAACACCCTGTCAGGTCCGAGGGATTTATCCACCCTGATTTGCCTCAGGATAGCAAAAACCTTCTTCTCTGTAAAAAGGAACTCAACAGGCCAGGCAGCATCTATGGAAAAGAGTACAGTTGACATCTCGGTCCGAAACATTGATTGTACTCTTTTCCATAGATGCTGCCTGGCCTGCTGAGTTCCTCCAGCATTTTATGCGTGTTGCTCGGATTTCGAACAAACATTTGCAGATTTTTTCTGATTTGTGATTGGACCTCCTTCTCTGTTATCTGTATAGGATCCATGAAGTTGATGTCATTTTGCCTCATTTCTATAGACTCTATGTCTGTCTCCTGAGTAAATACAGATGCAAAGAATTCATTTACGATCTCCCACATTTGTTTTGGCTCCACAATTTTGTCCCTTGCAATTCTTTTACCCTTAACATATCTGTAGAATCCCTTGAGATTCTCTTTGCTTTATCTGCTAGAACAACTTCATACTTTCTTTTTGCCTTCCTGATTTATTTCTTAAGTGTTCTCTTGCATTTCTTGTATCCTATAAGCACCTCATTTGTTCCTATTTACCTATACCTGCTATACACCTCCTATTTTCTCTTAACCAGGGCATCAATATCTCTTGAAAACCAAGATTCCCTACACCTTTGATGTACTTACAGTATGTATGGTACAATTTGCGTGGATGGCACACAATTTTCTTACATCTCAGTGGTGGCTTGTCTGTCATGTCCAATAATGACAGAAAACCTGTGTGGGAAAGTTTTTAAAATGGAAAAGCCAGGATACTGCGGCAGTTCCACTCTCTGGACTGCAGGCGTCTTGGTACAGTGGTAACAAGTGTCACAAATGGGCTCTTCCTTGGTTGCAGTGAATGACCATGACGTCTTCCGTACCTGCCTTGTCATGACCTTTGCTCTCTACGGACAGTTACAGAGCTCCTTCCTGGCTCACTGTAGATCTCATCTGCCCAGTCTGCCGGAGCTGACTTTTTGCATGCTAGGACAGAATGTCCCTGTATCTCAGTACATGAGACTATAATCAAGTAAACAATATGATTTATCAACTTTAAAGCTTTTTCTAATACTTATAAAAATCTCCGAACAGTCCCCCGTTCTTATTAGAGTATTAGTTCTCTGATATTTCTAGCAGTTTTCTGTGAATTCTTCTGTTAATGCAAGATACAACATATTTCTTTAATTCCTCTGCTGATTTCTTATTCCCCGCTATGAATTGTCTGTATCTGTAAGGAGCCCAACAAGCAATCTGCTGGTTCACAAGAATGATTCTGGGAATCAAAAGTTTAACATATGAAGTAGATATAAGGGGCATGTCAGAGCTAAGTTTTTCACACAGAGAGTGGTGGTGTGTGGAATGCACTGCCAGCGAAGGTAATAGAGGCGGAATCAATAGGGTCTTTTAAGAGACTCTTAAGATAGATACATGGAACTTAGAAAAACGGAGGGCTATGCAGTAGGGAAATTTTAGACAGCTTCTAGAGCAGGTTACATGGTTGGCACAACAGTGTGGGCCGAAAGGCCTGTACTGTGCTGTAGATTTTCTACGTTCTATGTTTCTGTGAGGTGCATTTGATGACTCTGGGCCTGTAGTCACTGGAGTTTAGAAGGATGAGTGGGGAATCTTATTGAAACCTATTGAATATCGAAAGGCTTCTATGGAGTGGATGTTCCCTAAAGTTGGGGAATCTAGGATGAGAGCGTGCCGTCTCAGCCGAGAATGAGAATGAGCCGAACAATTAGAATCAGGTTTATTATCACCAGCATGTGACGTGAAAATTGTTAACTCAGTAGCAGCAGTTCAATGCAATACATAATATAGAAGAAAATAAAATAAAATAATAATAATAATGAATAAATAAGTAAATCAATTACGATATATATATATATATATATTGAATAGATTAAAAATTGTGCAAAAAACAGAGAAACTATATATTAAAAAAGTGAGGTAGTGTCCAAAGGTTCATTCAATGTCTATTTATGAATCGGATGGCAGAGGGGAAGAAGCTGTTCCTGAATCGCTGAGTGTGTGCCTTCAGGCTTCTGTATCTCCTACCTGATGGTAACAGTGAGAAAAGGGCATGCCCTGGGTGCTGGAGGTCCTTAATAATGGACGCTGCCTTTCTGAGACACCGCTCCTTGAAGATGTCCTGGGTACTTTGTAGCTAGTACCCAAGGTGGAGCTGACTAGATTTATGACCCTCTGCAGCATCTTTTGGTCCTGTGCAGTAGCCCCTCCCACCCCATACCAGACAGTGATGCAGCCTGTCAGAGTGCTCTCCACAGTACATCTATATAAGTTTTTGAGTGTATTTGTTGACATACCAAATCTCTTCAAACTCCTAATGAAGTATAGCCGCTGTCTTGCCTTCTTTATAACTACATCAATATGTTGGGACCAAGTTAGATCCTCAGAGATCTTGACAGCCAGGAGCATGAAACTGCTCACTCTCTCCACTTCTGATCCCTCTATGAGGATTGGTATGTGTTCCTTCATCTTACCCTTCCAGAAGTCCACAATCAGCTCTTTCGTCTTACTGACATTGGGTGCCAGGTTGTTGCTGTGGCACCACTCCACTAGTTGGCATATCTCTCTCCTGTATGCCCTCTTGCCACCATCTGAGATTCTACCAACAATGGTTGTACTGTCAGCAAATTTGTAGATGGTATTTTAGCTCTGCCTAGCCCCACAGTCATGGGTATATAGAGGGTAGAGCAGTGGGTTAAGCACACACCCCTGAGGTGTGCCAGTGTTGATCATCAGCGAGGAGGAGATGTTATCACCAATCCCCAGAGATTCTGGTCTTCTGGTTAGGAAGTCGAGGATCCATTTGCAGAGGGAGGTACAGAGGCCCAGGTTTTGTAGCTTATCGATCAGGATTGTGGGAAGGATGGTATTAAATGCTGAGCTATAGTCAATGAACAGCATCCTGACATAGGTGTTTGTGTTGTCCAGGTGGTCTAAAGCCATGTGAAGAGCCACTGAGATTGCATCTGCCGTTGACCTGGTGTGGCAATAGGCAAATTGCAATGGGTCCAGGTCCTTGCTGAGGCAGGAGTTCAGTCTAGTCATGACCAACCTCTCAAAGCATTTCATCACTGTAGATATGTGTGCTACCGGGCGATAATCATTAAGGCAGCTCAGAGTATTCTTCTCAGGCACTGGTATAATTGTTGCCTTTTTGAAGCAAGTGGGAACTTCCACCCACAGCAGTGAGAGGTTGAAAATGTCCTTGAATACTCTTGCTAGTTGGTTGGCACAGGTCTTCAGAGCCTTATCAGGTACTCCATCGGGACCTTCTACCTCTTTAAAGGCAGCCTAACATCGGCCTCTGAGACGGAGATCACAGGGTCATCAGGTGCAGCAAGGATCTTCACAGCTGTAGCTGTATTCTCCCTTTCAAAGCTGGTATAGAAGGCGTTGAGTTCATCTGGTAGTGAAGCATTGCTGACATTCATGCTATTGGGTTTTGCTTTGTAGGAATCCCTGCCAGAGTTGCCGTGTATCTGATGTCGCCTCCAACCTTGTTTGAAATTGTCTCTTCACCCTTGAAAAAGCCCTCTGCAAATTATACCTGGTTTTCTGGTACAGGCCTGGGTCGCCAGACTTGAATGCCACAGATCTTGTCTTCAGCACACAACGTACTTCCTAGTCCATCCACAGCTTTTGATTTGGGAATGTACAGCAAGTCTTTGTAGGCACATACTCGTCCACACAGGTTTTAATGAAGTCAGTAACAACTACAGCATACTCATCCAGATTCGAATTTGGATCCCTGAATACTGTCCAGTCCACCAATTCAAAGCAGTCCCGTAGGCGCTCCTGTGCTTCCCTTGTCCAAACCTTCTTAGTCTTCACTACTGGTGCTGCAGTCTTCAGTCTCTGCCTATACTCAGGGAGTAGAAGTACAGCCAGGTGATTAGACTTCCCGAAGTGAGGGCGTGGAATAGCTCGGTAGGCATTCTTAATGGTGGTGGTCCAGCGTGTTGTTTCTTCTAGTATTGCAAGTGATCTGTTAATGATAATTGCTTGAATAGAGGGACGTCCAGTTATAACAGATACGAGGAGAATTTCTTCAGCCAGAGTGAATCTGTGGAACTCATTGCCACAGATGGCTGTGGAGGCCATTTGTGATATCGCTGGGTATATTTAAAGTAGAGGTTGATAGGTTTTTGATTGGTAATGGTGTCAAAGATTGTGGGGAGAAGGCAAGAGATTTGTGGAACGGAGTCAGTGGGCTGAATGGCCTAATTCTGCTCCTATGCCTTAAGGTCACCAATGATGTGTGAGAGGAGAGGAATTGTCAATGTTTCAGGTCAAAGCCTGTACTGAGACCCTGTAAGGAGCCCTCATTTCTCCCCCGGCCACTCTCCTTTAAGGTTTCTTTCCATTTACTCTTATGTTCTGTCTTGCCTTTTTCCTCAACCTCTTAGTTCACCTTTGTCGAGTTTGTAGTTGTCAGCTCTTACCTACTGTCTCCAACCTGAAACGTTAAATATGTGACATTTTCCGTATTCATTTCAATCGTCAGGCCTCCTGCTACTTGGCACATTTGCAAAGTCCCTATTTTAGATGGAATCAAAGCTGTCCGATATTTCCCGCTTCATGTTGTTCGTGGGATCTTGCCGTGCGATGAGGATTGCTGGGAAGTGGACCTGGTTTGAGTCACCAAGGCAAGTCTCTTCGCGGGAAGGTACTTACCTCCTGATTAACTGCAGCATCCACCAATCCAGAGTTTCTCTCTGAGCAAAGCCAAATGCTGATTGGATATCTACAGTGTCAATTAGAAATAAGTCCGGCCTGTCGGGAGACATGTCGTCAATTGGTGAATAACCTTCCCTAATTACGTTAGTGATTCGTCTATTTACTCGTCAATCATTGGGAATGGGTGGGCGATTCTGCAATCGCGAAAATTCATTAGCTAACCTGGTTGGCAATCATGTTGAAGATTACGTCATACAACAAATAGCTAGATGTGATTGGTCACTTTTGCTAGAGAGGCGGTGCTTGTGGTCTTTCAATCCGTCGAGGTAAGGGCTGAGGTTTAAAAAACAAAAATAAAACCCGAGGGAAGCCGAGGCCTAGTGGCAGGTAGGTGGGAGACAGCCTGGTAGGGGCCTGGGGGAGAAGGGAGCGATTTGGGCGAGAGAGTGACGCTGGGCTTGATGTGTTGGAGAGAGCGCGGTGACTGGGCCCGGCGTAGGCCTATTCTCAGTGGCCCGTTTTAACGAGAGCCGCTGCGAAAGTGGTTTCAAATCCGGGAGAAGGATTATGTGCCTGGAGTTAAGGGAAGAAAGGCAACACACACATAACGCTGGAGACTCAGTTTCTGTGGAAATGAATAAACAGTCTCGGGCCGAGATTCCGGCATCTACAGGTTTTCCCGTGCTGTTTGGGACAGGCAGCCGTGGACTGACGCCAGACGCCAGCGGCCCGCTCACCTGTCCGGAGAGTGGAGTCTAACGCTGGATCGGGGGGTGTGGGCTGTAGGGAGAGGGGTTTAGGTGCTGGCGGGACTACTCTGCACACCCACAGTTTCACCTCCCCTGCGTAGTCCGACCCCTTCTCCCACCCCACCTGTCCACCCGCTTCTCTATCCACCTACCCACCCAGGAGTTACCTTTGTCTGGATACCCCGAAGTTAGCCGCCGGATTGTTAGTACCTCTGAACAAATAACAATGCGGTCACATTGTGATATAAACACAGAAACCGATCCTTCAGCCCTCCACGTTCACAACGCCCGTGTACTTACCTGCACCTATTCTCATTTTCCACTATTTTCTTCTACATCAGTGTATCTTAATGTCTCTTAAATCCAATGATAGTACTGTATCTGATTCTACTATTTCCTCTGACAGCAATTCCAGACTCCAACCGCTATGGGAAAAACATATTTAAATCCCTTCCCTCTCAACAGAAAACTGCCCTCTTTGACACCTCCATTGTGGGCAAAAGATTTACCATCCATCCCAATAGAGTTTTATGCTCCATCAGAGGTAAAGCCCTCCCCAGCACTGAGCACGCTTAAGCAGATCCTATCTTACCTTTGTTGCCCACCCAAAATGCCATGTCTCATATTTCTCAGGATTAAGTTCCATTTGGGCAAGGGTCTGGCCAATAGGGTACAATGTTGGTAAATGCAAGGTCATCCACTTTGGAAGAAACATAGAAACAGAGAAAACATACAGCACAATACAGGCCATTCGGCCCACAAAGCTGTGCTGAACATGTTCCTACCTTAGAACTAGCTAGGCTTTACCCGTAGCCCTCTATTTTTCTAAGCTCCGTGTAGCCATCCAGGAGTCTCTTAAAAGACCCTATCGTTTCCACCTCCACTGCCGCCTCTGGCAGCCCATTCCACGCACTCACCACTCTCTGCGTAAAAAAACTTACCGCTGACATCTCCTCTGTACCTACTTCCAAGCATCTTAAAACTATGCCCTCTCGTGCTAGCCATTTCAGCCCTGGGAAAAAGCCTCTGACTAGCCACATGATCAATGCCTCTCATTATCTTGTACACCTCTATCAGGTCACCTCTCATCCTCTGTTGCTCCAAGGAGAAACGGCCGGGTTCACTCAACCTAAAAAATGAAAGAGATTATTATTTAAATGATAAAAAATTGCAGCATGCTGCTGTACAGAGGGACTTGGGAGTGCTTGTGCGTGAATCACAAAAGGTTGGTTTACAGGTGCAGCAGACTATCAAGAAGGCAAATGGGATGTGGGCCTTTGTTGCTAGAGCGATTGGATTTAAGAGCAAGGAGGTTATGCTGTAATTGTACAGGGTACTGTTGACCGCATCCGGAGTAGTGCATGCAGTTCTGATCTCCTTACTTGAAGGATATACTATAACCATATAACAATTACAGCACGGAAACAGGCCATCTTGACCCTTCTAGTCCATGCTGAACTCTTTACTCTCACCTAGTCCCACCAACCAGCACTCAGCCCATAACCCTCCATTCCTTTCCTGTCCATTTGCTGTCCAATTTAACTTCAAACGACAACATCGAACCTGCCTCAACCACTTCTGCTGGAAGCTCGTTCCACACAGCTACCACTCTCTGAGTAAAGAAGTTCCCCCTCATGTTACCCCTAAACTTTTGCCCTTTAACTCTCAACTTATGTCCTCTTGTTTGAATCTCCCCCACTCCCAATGGAAAAAGCCTATCCATGTCAACTCTATCTATCCCCCTCATAATTTTAAATACCTCTATCAAATACCCCCTCAACCTTCTACGTTCCAAAGAATAAAGACCCAACTTGTTCAGCCTTTCTCTGTAACTCAGGTGATGAAACCCAGGTAACATTCTAGTAAATCTTCTCTGTACTCTGTTTTGTTGACATCTTTCCTATAACTTGGTGACCAAAACTGTACACAATACTCCAAATTTGGCCTCACCAATGCCTTATATAATTTCAAAATTACATCCCAACTCCTATACTCAATGCTCTGATTAATAAAGGCCAGCATACCAAAAGCTTTCTTCACCACCCTATCCACATGAGATTCCACCTTCAGGGAACTATGCACCATTATTCCTAGATCCCTCTGTTCTACTGCATTCTTCAATGCCCTACCATTTACCATGTATGTCCTATTTTGATTAGTCCTACCAAAATGTAGCACCCCACATTTATCAGCATTAAACTCCATCTGCCATCATTCAGCCCACTCTTCTAACTGGCCTAAATCTCTCTGCAAGCTTTGAAAACCTATTTCATTATCCACAACTCCACCTATCTTAGTATCATCTGCATACTTATTAATCCAATTTACCACTCCGTCATCCAGATCATTAGTATACATGACAAACAACATTGGACCCAGTACAGATCCCTGAGGCACACCACTAGTCGCCGGCCTCCAATCTGACAAACAGTTATCCACCACTACTCTCTGGCATCTCCCATCCAGCCACTGCTGAATCCATTTTACAACTTCAACATTAATACCTAACTATTGAACCTTCCTAACTAACCTTCCGTGTGGAACCTTGTCAAAGGCCTTACTGAAGTCCATATAGACAACATCCACCGCTTTACCCTTGTCAACTTTCCTAGTAACCTCTTCAAAAAATTCAATGAGATTTGTCAAACATGATCTTCCACGCACAAATCCATGTTGACTGTTCCTAATCAGACACTGTCTATCCAGATAATTATATATACCATCTCTAAGAATACTTTCCATCAATTTACCCACCATTGATGTCAAACTCACAGGCCGATAGTCGCTAGGTTTACTCTTGGAACCCTTTTTAAACAATGGAACAACATGAGCAATACGCCAGCCCTCCGGCACCATCCCCGTTTCTAATGACATTTGAAATATTTCTGTCATTTCCACACTAACTTCCCTCAAGGTCTTAGGAAATATCCTGTCAGGACCAGGAGACTTATCCACTTTTATATTCCTTAAAAGCTCCAGTACTTCCTCTTCTTTAATCATCATAGTTTCCATAACTTCCCTACCTGTTTCCCTTATCTTACACAATTCAATATCCTTCTCCTTAGTGAATACCAAAGAAAAGAAATTGTTCAGAATCTCCCCCATCTCTTTTGGCTCCACACATAGCTGTCCACTCTGATTCTCTAAGGGACCAATTTTATCTCTCACTATCTTTTTGTTATTAATATAACTGTAGAAACCCTTGGGATTTATTTTCACCTTTCTTGCCAAAGCAACCTCATATCTTCTTTTAGCTTTTCTAATTTCTTCCTTAATATTCTTTTTACATTCTTTATATTCCTCAAACACCTCATTTACTTCATGCTGCCTATATTTATTGCAGATATCTCTCTTTTTCCGAACCAAGTTTCCAATATCCCTTGAAAACCATGGCTCTCTCAGACTTTTAACCTTTCTTTTCACCCAACAGGAACGTAAAAATTCTGTACCCTCAAAATTTCACCTTTAAATGACCTCCATTTCTGTATTACATTCTTTCCCATAAAACAAATTGTCCCAATCCACTCCTTCTCAATCCTTTCGCATCTCCTCAAAGTTAGCCTTTCTCCAATCAAAAATCTCAGCCCTGGGTCCAGTCCTATCCTCCATAATTATATTGAAACTAATGGCATTGTGATCACTGGACCCGAAGTGCTCCCCAACACAAACCTCCGTCACCTGACCTATCTCATTTCCTTACAGGAGATCCAACACTGCCCCTTCTCTCGTTGGTACCTCTATGTATTGCTGCAAAAACTTATCCTGCACACATTTTACAAACTCCAAACCATCCAGCCCTTTTACAGTATGGACTTCCCAGTCTATGCGTGGAAAATTATCTCCCACAATCACAACCTTGTGCTTACTACAAATATCTGCTCTCTCTTTACAAATTTGCTCCTCCAATTCTTGCTCCCCATCTGGAGGTCTATAATACACCTCCATAAGTGTTACTGCACCTTTCCCATTCCTCAGTTCCACCCAAATAGCCTCCCTAGACAAGCCCTCTAACCTATCCTGCCAGAGCACCGCTGTAGTATTTTCTCTGACAAGCAATGCAACACCTCTCCCTCTTGTCCCTCCAATTCTATCACACCTGAAGCAATTAAATCCAGGAATATTTAGTTGCCAATCACACCCCTCCTGCAACCATGTTTCACTAATAGCTACCACATCATATTTCCAGGTATCAATCCATGCTTTAAGCTCATCCACCTTTCTTATAATGCTCCTAGCATTAAAATAAATGCATTTAAGAAATTTTCCACCTCTTACTCTACGTTTATCACTAACGGTGCAAACAACTTTACTATTTTCTTTTTCTTCCTTCTCCCCTACATCTGTTCCTACACTCTGGTTCCCCTCCCCCCTTGTATCTAGTTTAAATTCATTGGAGCCTCTCTGTGTACTGTATACTGTACTGCCTTTGGAGATGGTGCAGAGGAGGTTCACCAGGTTAATTCTAGAGTTTAGGGGGTTAGATTATGAGGAGAGATTGAGTTGCCAGGGACTGTACTTGCTGGAGTTCAGAAGAATGAGAGGAGATCTTATAAAAACATTTAAAATTATGAAAGGGATAGATAAGATAGAGGCAGGAAAGTTGTTTCCACTGGTAGGTGAGACTAGAATTAGAGGACATAGCTTCAAGATTCTGGAAGTAGATTTTAGAATAGAGATGAGGAGGAACTGCTTTTCCTAGAGAGTGGTGAATCTGTGGAATTCTTTGCCCAATGAAGCAGAGGAGGCTACCTCAGTAAATATATTTAAGACAAGATTTTTGCATAGTAGGGGAATTAAGGGTTATGGGGGGAAAGGCAGATAGATGGAGATGAATCCATGGCCAAATCAGCCATGATCTTATTGAATAGTGGAGCAGGCTCAACAGGCCAGATGTCCTCCTGCTTCTATTTCTTGTGTCATTGTTCTGCCCAGCTTTTCAGCTGATCTATATCATATTGTTGCCTTAAACAACCTTCCTCACACCTACACCACCTGATGTGAATTTACTTACCATGCTTTATGCATTTGTATCAAGTTATTAATCTTATTACTGATATCAATTATTATCAGCACCAATCTTGCTGTACACGATTGGTCACAGAATTAAAATCTAAAAAGCAACACTCTCCACCATCCTCTTCCTGCTATTACTAAGTTAGGTTTGGAACATTTTACAGGCCGTTCGGCTCACAATGTTGTGCAAATCTCTTAATCTACTCCAAGGTCAATTTAATCCTTCCTTCCTGCATAGCCCCTCCCCCCCACCCCCATTTTACTTTCCTCCATGTACTTTTCTAAGAGTTAAATGTCCCTAATCTCAACTACTGACTCTGGAAGCATGTCTCAGCAGCCAGCATTCTGTGTTTTTTAAAAAACAAATGATCTCTGGCAACCCCGTGTAATTTCCTCCAATCACCTTAAAATTAGAGCCTCTCACATCAGCCATTTCTGCCCTGGTAATAAAGGTGCTGGTTCTATATGAATGCTTCTTATCATCTTGTATACCTCTGTCAAGTCAGTTCTCATCATCCTTTGCTCACAAGCTTGCTCAACCTTTCCTTCTAAGATGTGCTTTAGATCAATGGCTTTGGGCTCTAACCTTCTGGATCAGTCCACCATGTGTGACCTAATCAAAGACCTTACTAAAATCCATGCAGACCTCATGTAATACACTCCCCCTTGTTAATATGTTTAATTACCTCCTTAAAAAGTTCTATCAAATTTATTGGGAAGGATTTCTGTGAAAAACATCCTGTTCTCTATCCCTGATCAAGCTCTACTTTTACGAGTGAAGATAAATCATTTCCCCTGTTGTTTCCCTGCCACTAATGTTAGACTCGCTGGTCTATAGTTTATGCCTGCTGCCCTTACTGAATAAAGGATCAACATTCACTGTCCTCCGGTCATCCAGTACTTTATTGTAGCAGTTGTCATGCCCCCCCATAGCATGTTAACATGCATCTCATTTAGCTCTAGGGAATACATCTAGTTATTGAACACCTCCTCTTTCCTGATGCTATCATGCTCTAGCTAGAACATCATGTCCCTTGCTCTAAATTCTTCCCATATCTCGTCCTCTGCAGTGAATATAGGTGAGAAGTATTCATTCAGGATATTATCCACGTCCTCTGGCCCCATGCACTGATTCCCCCTTGGAGTTGCTAAGCCTGCTACTGTTTTCCTGGTTACTCTCTTCCTCTTCATATAGGATATCTTGGGATTCACCTGCATTTCATCTACCAATGATATTTTATGTCCTGATTTGCTTTACAAGTGCGTTTCTTCATTCCCTATTTTTCTCACAGGATTCTACTATTATCGGTGATCAAAACCTGTCAAATGCTTCGTCTTTTTTTCTTCATCACTTGACGTCCATTGTGCCTTCTCAGAATCAGAATGCTCAGACATATAATCACAGGCATATATTGTAAAATTTGTTGTTTTGCAGCAGCAGTACTTGCAATACACAGTAATAAAAGCTATAAATTACAATTAGTCCGTGAGCCACTAGTGTTGGTTGGTACCATCCGAGGGGAATAATGGTCATAGTGATTTTTGGCAAGGTATACATCTCTAGAGTTAGAAAATACGTGATAGCATTGCACCAGTGGTAGCTTTATTACTTCAAATAAGTAATCACTTTTTGTATGTTTTCCATATATTCCATATATACATCAGTACAGCAGAAAATGTTACCCCACCCCCAAAAGGTAAAAAACCTCATTTGGAGAGATTTCTGGAGTTTTATCAATGTCATGATATTTTTCATATTGTTGTATCAAATCAAAACAATCTTAAGCTTTTGTCATAGCATATAAAATTACAGTACAATAATTCAAATGTGGGGTTCCACATGGCCATAACTTAGGCCCCATTTGGTTGTCAAATGAATATATTGAATCAAAGACTGCTTTCCATACTTTCAAAACCTATTAATAATCATAATAATTTTCCAAGTCTTCCACGTCTTCCACATCTTCATCTGAACTTTCCATGCTCTCTGAGGTGGATGCCTGGTTCTCAGTCTGCCAGTCTCCACATGTCAGTACACCTGAGGCCATTTGCAATACACATACATCTTGGGAGTGAACATTTTTTTGGACATTTACAGCCAGGAGATCTAGGGCGGTATCGGGTGCTGGCTGACCTTCCATCCAGTGCACACCAACTGTTCAGCTTCCTCTTCTCTCTCCATCTTCCATCCTCTGCCAACGGGGCTTGGCACTTGTGGGTCCTTCTCCAAATAACATCTCCATATACCAGCCTGGTAGTTGGCTCACTGTGCATGTTCTGTTAAGCAGTCCTTCCATGGTGGGAGTTGATGACTTTTGATTTCACACTTTTTGGCACAGAAAAGGTGATACCTGAGCTCATTGACCTTGGTGACTGATGCTTTTGGGGCATACAGGAGACACGTAAACACCACCAGTTTGTCCATCAGTTCTGGGGAGAGGTCCCATTCCTGACCCAACTCTTAAGAATGTGTCCTGAGTTTCCCTGTTGCTGGTGAGAAGTTTTAGGGCACTTGTCTTCCTTTGGCTGCAAAATCGCTTACCGTGTCACATCCTGTATATGCATGCAACCTAATGAGAGCAGTGGCAGCAATCTTCCTGATGTCTACAAGCCTTGTACGGGTTCTGGTGCCACACTTCTGGAACAATGGGGCCTCAAACTTGTCACAAAATGCTAAAGACATGATAAAGACATCTGTATCTTCTGAGCAGATCACTACAGATTGGTATCCCTCTCTTGTGGCATGGGCAGCATGGAGAAGTAGGTGGCCATCTGCTTCTTCTTGTTGACACTGAAGAGCTGACACCTCCTCACTGTCTTGAGATGTGATTCTGTAACATTTGTCATTCGCAGTTGCGTACAGAATCTTCTCCTGTAGCCTTGCTCTGTACTCCGCCTTCCTCCATTCATGGACTATGAAGCTAATGAGACTATTTTTGTTACTGACTTTGGTCAGGAAGCTCTTCCACTGCCTCACCATCTGTGTGCCTGTGATACCTTGCAACTCATGACCAGTGTCTTCACCCAGTAGAGATCTTTCACTGTTCTTGATAGAGTTCTCCTTGTAAGTGTCGAACACAACATCTCTTCTGCTACTCTGACTGCCTTCCCTCAGAGCCATACCCAGAATATTTGTGGCAACATCTCTGAAAGTAACTTGATCACCTTTCACTCTTTGGACCAAGTTCATTCCATCAACCACTGTAGCAGAGTTTCCTGGGAGTTGCTCTTCTACTGCTACACTTTTCTGCAAGGTTGTGGTTAAAGTAGCTTTATTTGTCTTTCTCAGCAATCCTTCTGGTGTGGACAGAGCCCAGGGCAATGGTCCAAGGGGATGAGAAAGGATATCCTCCATACGTAGACTGTGCCCTTGTGCCATCACTGTGATGCGTCCAAACAAAGACCTGTCTGCTTTCAAGATGATTGCCCTTCCACTTGATATCACTTCTCTCTTCTTACACATATCACTGAATGTTTTCAGCTTGTTGGTTTTCATTGGGTCATGGAATTTCTTTGCTGGTGGGTCTTCCTCTAGTCTCTCATCCTTGAAGGTTGCATAGCATTGCTCACCAATCTCATATGCCTTCATCAGGTCGGAGGCAATGTCCTTGGGGGCTGCCTTTGCTGTAGAGATGCTAATGAGATCCCGCTTCTCTGCAAATGGGTTGACCCATTCATGCATGAGGCTAACCACTGCTGAAACCGCTTCCTCATCTTTCTAGGTTCTTGGCCGCTGTAGCTCCGCATGACAAAGCTCTGACTTGTTGCCTTGCACCAGCTCCCTTAACTGTCCCAGGAATGCACTGCGGTGCTCAGCTGTTATGCAGTAATGCTTGATAGCTCTAGCGTTCAGGCTGAACCACGATGTGCCTCCAGGAGTCTGTGCGTCTTTGTGCACTGTGGCTTCAATAGCCTGGTCCAGAGGGATCTGCCCAAAGGAGTTGTTACTTGACAGCTGCACTGAGAATTGGCCTCATACACAGAAGGATTCTCCTCTGGGAGGTTCATCATCTGAGCAAAGTAAGGGGACAAGTACCTGCCATAATTCATCTTACAGGCAAAGCAGCATGGAGGTGCAACTCCCAGTCCCCCTCACAGAAAGCTACCACCACTGCAATGCTATCACGTATTTTCTAGCACTAGGGGTGTATACCTTGCCAAAAATCACTTGTAAGAATTATTCCCCCAGATGGTACCAGTGGCCCAAATGTGGAGTCCTGGCTCATTATATATATTAAAGAAATAAGTAGTGCAAAAAGTACCGGGTTCTTTGTCCATTTAGAAATCTGATCGAACAGAAGCAGCTGTTTCTGAAATGTTAAGAGTGTGTCTTCCAGCTCCTGTACCTCCTGCTGATGGTAGCAGTCAGCAGAGGGCAGGTCCTGGGTGATGGGGGTCCTAAATGGTGGATGCTGCCTTTTTGAGGTTTCATCTTTTGAAGGGGTCCTAGATACTGGGAGACTAGATCCTATTGTGGAGCTGGCTGAGTCTACAACTTTCTGCAACTTTTTCCAATTCTGTGCAGTGACCCTTCCATACCAGACAGTTAGAATGCTCTCTGTGGTATGTATGTCTGAAGAAATTTTGTGTGAACCTTGGGTGACATGCCAAATCTAGAACTCCTGATGAAATAGCCACTGTCGTGCCTTTTATTGCAATTGCAGCAATAAGTCTGGTCCAGGATAGGTCTTCAGTGATGTTGACACACAGGAACTTGAGACTGCTAACCCTCGATGAGGATTGGTTTATGTTCTCTTGACTCCTCATTCCTAAAGTTCACAATTGGTCTTGTTGAGATTGAGTGGAAAGTCATTGCTGAAACACCACATAAGTAGATGATCTATCTCACTCCTGTACGCAGCTCTTCCTGCTGGTGTTTGTTTATTCATATTCCAGAGTGTGAGTATTTCTGACAAAGACACCATTTCTTGCCCTCAGAGCTGGATGAGCTGCCATTGTAAACTGTGGCCATTCATGTAGTTAAGGTATTGCCACGGTGCTGTTGGGAAGGCAGAAATGATGATGGCTTCTTACCTGTGAGAAGTATGCTGGCTGCCTGTGTGTGCCATTCCCTTTGTTTCTGTCATTGGTGACTCTGCCTTTACCCGCCAAGACCCCAAGTTGGAGAATTCTATGCCTCTCAACCCTGTCCGTGGAAAAACTTGTTAAAGTGTATCTGATCAAGCTTCTAATTCCTCTTAATTCCTCCATTGACATCTGCTCAGAATTTTGATCATTCAGCCATCTTGTGACATTTTCCATGTTAAATGGAGTAGAGAAATGCATTTGTTTAATATGACAGTTTAGCATGGTTCAGGAGGCCAGGACTTGCTGTTGGAAGTCCAAGATATAAACACCATACACTACAGTGTATTGTTAATATTAATATTATTAGTAACTTAAATTACGATTTAAAAAAAAACGGCCAGTGGTGTAGTGGCATCAGCACTGGATTTCACGACGAATGGGCCAGAGTTTGAATCTGGCTGCCTCCTTGCACCCTTTTCATCCATGCTAGGTTGAGCGTTGTGCTAGCAACTTGGCCTCATTTAAAAAAAACAGTCAAATGCTATGGAAATGGCAAAAAATGCCGCCTGATGAGCCACAAGGTGCGAAAAGGAACAACACAAATTATAAGTTGTATTATTCCCCACCTGTGGCTCTTTATATGTCTCTTTACGTCTTGCTTATAAAATTAGTTTGAGATAAGATGTAGAATTCAGAATAAAAAATATACTTTTGCATTAGTGTTGTGCTCTAGAGTTTTAAAAGTTAGATTCTCATCATTGTGTCAAACATCACTCAGACAGCAAGTGAGTGAGTGATTGACAGTAGAGGTAATACACAATATGAGCAGAGGGATAGAATTTCAATGATTCTGTTAATGAGGGCAAATAGGATTAGTGCAGAGGAGCATCATAGTTAGCATGGACATGGGGGCCGAGAGGGTCCATTTCTCTACTGTGTGACCTTGTGATTCTAGGTGGTAGTCAGTACATGGCGTATCCTCCAACCATAATATCAGCTGTAGGCGTAGGCTGTGTAGACCTTCATGGGGGATCTGTAATTCAGACAGATCACAGCAGGTTTGCACCCTCATCCTCTGATGTAGCATCCACAGCCCTGGTGGGAAGAGAATTCCAAAGATTTTGAGTGCCCAGAATCAGAATTGGGTGTATTATCACTGACATGTCATGAAATTTGTTGTTTTGTGGCAGCAATACAGTGTAAAACATCAAAAATGACTATAAGTTACAATTGAAAAAATACAGTGCACAAGAGGTCGTGTACATGGGTTCATGGACTGTTAAAAAATCTGACATTGAGTATGGATTTTTAGGGTTCAGAACCACCTTCCTGGTGGTAGTAATGAGAAGGGGTCATGTCTTGGATCGAGAGGGTCCTTAATGTTGGATGAGGCATTGCCTTTTGAAGATGCCCTTGATGGTGCCTGTGATGGAGCTGGCTGGGTCTACAGCTTCTCGTGATCCTGTGCATTGGAGCCTCCGCACCAGCCAGGGATGTGACCATTACACATCTACAGAAGTTGCTAGAGTCTCAAACTGCTAATGAAATAGAGCTGTTGGTGTGCTTTCTTTCTGATTGCATGAATTGTGTAGAGCCCAGGATAAATCCTCTTGATGTTGACACCCAGCAATTTAAAGCTGTTTGTCCTGTCCAGTGCTGAGGACGATTTCTCCTTCCTGAATTTCACAAATTCCTTGGTCTTGCTGACGTCGTTGTTGCAGCAACACTCGATCAGCTGATCATCTCGCTTCTGTATGGCTCCTCATTGCCATCTGAGAGTCTGCCAACAACAGTGGTGTCATCGGCAAATTTATAGATGGCGTTTGAGTTGTGCCTGGCCGAACAGTCATGAGACAGGAGAACAGTGGGTGCACCTGTGTTGAATGTTAGCAAGGAGATGTTGTTAATGATATGCGCTGATTGTGGCCTCCCAGTGAAGAAGTCAAGGATCTAGTTGTAGAGCCCAGGTCTTGAAGCTTGTTGATTAGTACTGAGGGCATGATGGTGTTGACATAGATACCAAGTTCTCCGGGAAGTAGAACAGTATAGCACATTACAAGCGCTTCTGCCAATGATGTTGTGCCAACCTCTTAATTACTCCTAAGATTAATATAACTCTTCCCTCCTACATAGCTCTCCATTTTTCTTTCGTCTAAGTGCCTATCTAAGAGTCTCTTAATTTCCCCTAATGTATGTGCCACCTATGGCAGTGCATTCCACGTGCCCAACACTCTGTTTAAAAAAAACTGCCTCTGACATTGGTTGCCACTGTAGTGTAGTAGTTAGCACAATGCTATTACAGCATGGGGTGTGGAAGTTCGGAGTTCTGGTGTCCTCTGTAAGGAGTTCGTATATCCTCCCCCTAGAAGCGTAGGTTTCCTCCAGGTGCTCTGGTTTCCTCCCAGTCCAAGGACATACTGGTTAGTAGATTAATTGGTCATTGTAAATCGTCCCTTGATTAGGCTAAGATTAAATTGGGGGTTGCTGGGTGGTGAGGCTTGTCGGGTCAGATGGGCCTATTTCACACTGTATCTCTAAAATAAAAAAGACTTCTCCTCCCCACCCACTATACTTTCCTCCAATCACCTTAATGTTATGCCCCATCAAATCAGCCACTTCCGCCCTGGGAAGGTCTCTGGATGTCCAAGTCACCTCTCATTCTCCTTTGCTTGAAAGAGAAAAGCCCTAGCTCTCTCAACCTATCTTTATAAGACACACTCTCTAATCTAGGCAGCATCTTGATTAATCTCTACACCCTCTCTAAAGCCTCCTATAATGAGGTGACCAGAATGATGCAATGTGAACATTTCTCTACTTAATCTTTGTGCTGCTCTCTCCATATAAAGAATCAGCCCCCTCACAACCTTTTATGAATCATTCTACTGCCTTGAGGGTAGTCTTTTTTTAATCCCAGCAATCATGTCCAAGCAAGGAAGTACATTCCTAGATAAAGAGCCTTGGATAAACAGAACTTGCATTGTATTTGAATAGAGCCATGGACCCAACTATACCATGAGCTTTCAGAATTACTCGATGCTCCTGTATGGTTTCTCTGTGCATCTTGAGCAAAAGTGCCACAATTCCTGTGCTCAAACATTTACTTGTTTTCAGCATTTAGTGCTAACCTTGTTTGAAGTGTTCTTGCTCTTGAGCCAATTCTGGTTTCCAGTTCTGCTCTAGAGACTTGAATAACTTAAAATTAAATAATAAAAACTGCTGGAAACGTTCAGTAGGCCAGGCCGCTGTAGAAAGAGAAAGAAAAAGTAATATTTTCTACAGTCACCCAGTGCAGAGACTTTCTTTTCAGCCCAGCCTGCTGTTTCCAATCAATAAGTATTATCTGCAAAAATACCTTTTGATCAATACTTAGTCCATAGCCTGTTATACCCTGGCCTGTCTTAAATGTGAGTGTACTGTCCCTCCACATTCTCTCAGCCAGTGCATTCCAAGTTCCACCAGTTCTGGGGAAAATATTCTTTTTCCGATTCCTTCTAAACGCCTTGATCCTTAGCTTAAACCTATCTCCCTTATTTTAGACACTGCAGGTGTTGCACTTTGGTAGGACAAACCAGGGTAAGACTTGAGTAGACTTGCAGCATGATCTGAACCAGTGGGGACATGGGATGAAAAATGGCTGATAGAATTTAATGTGGGCAAGTGTGAGGTGTTGCATTTTGGTGGGACATACCAGCACAAGGCACGGAGTGAATAGTCAGGCACTGAGGCACTGAGGCGTGCAGTAGAACAAAGGATTCTGGGAACACATCCCAAATTCTTTGAAACTGGCATCACAGGTAGATAGGGTTGTAAAGTGAGCTTTTAGCATATTGGCCTTCATAAGTCAGGAAATTAAATTTGTGTGTTATGTTCAAGTTGTATAAAATGGTGAGGCCAAATTTCAAATCAATTAAATTTTAATTGTCATTTAACCATACATGAATACAGCTAAACGAAACAGTGTTACTACGGGGTCAAGAGGCAAATACACATTACCAGCCATCACACACAGTAAGCACGCACAAGATCATAATCACGTGGTAAGAGTCCCAAGGCTGATTTCTCCCCCCCCCCGTGATGCTGTGGCACGATGCCCAATCCTCGCACGTACAAGTCAACAAACCTGTATAGAATATTAGTAAAAATACAGTGACACAGAATGTACATGTATACAAGTTTACACCCCCTCCTCCAGCCCACCAGTATCATCTGTCAATTGGCCCCTGATGCCTGCTAGGTGAACCTGTGGCTTTGAGTCGCAGTCCCTACCCCTGCCTGACTCCCACTGGGTGAACCTGTGGCTTTGAGTCGCAGTTCCCACCCGTGCCCGACACCCACTGGGTGAACCTGTGGCTTTGAGTCGCAGTCCCTACCCGTGCCTGACTCCCACTGGGTGAACCTGTGGCTTTGAGTCGCAGTCCCTACCCGTGCCTGACTCCCACTGGGTGAACCTGTGGCTTTGAGTGGCAGACCTCCCCCGTGCCTGACTCCCACTGGGTGAACCTGTGGCTTTGAGTCGCAGTTCCCACCCGTGCCTGACTCCCACTGGGTGAACCTGTGGCTTTGAGTCGCAGTCCCTACCCGTGCCTGACTCCCACTGGGTGAACCTGTGGCTTTGAGTGGCAGACCTCTCCCGTGCCTGACTCCCACTGGGTGAACCTGTGGCTTTGAGTGGCAGACCTCCCCCGTGCCTGACTCCCACTGGGTGAACCTGTGGCTTTGAGTCGCAGTCCCTACCCCTGCCTGACTCCCACTGGGTGAACCTGTGGCTTTGAGTCGCAGTTCCCACCCGTGCCCGACTCTCACTGGATGAACCTGTGGCTTTGAGTCGCAGTTCCCACCCGTGCCCGACACCCACTGGGTGAACCTGTGGCTTTGAGTCGCAGACCTCATCCATGCTCGACTCCCAGTGGGTGAACCTGTGGCTCTGAGGCCCAGTCCTCGCATATACATTCACATATAGAATATTAATAAAAGTACAATCACATCAATATATATGTTTATAGTCCAATCCCCTCAATCATTTGAAATATTCAATCACCACAATTGGGCTATGCTGCTCCTGGTAAATTTGGAGTATTGTGTGCAGTTCTGGTCACTGACCTACTGGAAAGATATTAATAAGATCGAAAGAGTTCAGTGAAAATTTACAAGGATTTTGTCGAGTTTAAGGACCTGAGTTACAGAGAACAGTTGAATAAGCTAGGAGGTTATTCCCTGGAACATAGGAGAATGGGGGATCGTCCTGTAGTGGTATACAAAATAATGATGGGGGTATAGATAAAGTAAATGCAAGCAGCTTTCCCCCTCAGATTGTGTAAGACTAGAACTAGAGGCCATAAGTTAAGGGTGAAAGGTGAAATATTCATGGGAAATCTGAGGGAGAACCTCTTCATTTGGAGGTTGGTACAAGTGTTGAACAAGTTACTACCAGGTGGGGTAGATGCTGCTAGGTTAGACCTGTATGTGGTAGACCTACTGGGTGGAGCAATAGTGACCAGGTCTCTGGAACTGAGCCTGGTGCTGTGGCACAAGAGTAGAGAGGTGAAGAGGACTGCATTGTTGGTTGGAGATTCCTTCATCAGAGGAACAGAGGTGAGGTTTTATGCACACAATAGAGACATTTGGATAGTATGTTGGCTCCCTGGTGCGAGGATCAGGGTTGTCTCAGATCAGGTTCCTAGCATTCTCAAGGGTGAGGGTGAGCAGCCATAGGTCTTGGTACAAATTGGCACCAATGACATAGGTAGACAAGGTCAGGAAGTCTTAAAGAGAGATTTTAGAGAGCTAGTTAGAAAGCTGAGAAACAGGACCTTCATGGTAGTAATCTCTGTGTGTGCCATGTGTCAGTTAGGATGATGTGCGAGGTGAACTGGCACAGGGCAGGGATTCAGATTTGTGGATCACTGGGATCTCTTCTGGGGAAGGTATGAACTGTACAAAAGGACCAGGTTACATCTGAGGGGGACCAATATCCTTGTGGGAATGTTGCCTAGAGTTGTTTGGCTGAGTTTAAACAGATTTGGCAGAGGGATAGGAACTGGAGTGATAGTGCTGAAGATGAGGTAGTTGGTTTTCAAACAGAGGCAATGTGCAGTGAGACTCCTACCAAGGAGAGGCTAATGATAGGACAAAATTGCAGACAACGGGATGAGTGGCAACATATAAGGTGGACAAAATTGTAAAGGGTGAATGCAGGACTGAAGGTGTTATGTTTGAATGTGCAGAGTATATGGAATAAGAAAGATGAACTTGCAGCGTTGATGCAGATTAGCAAGTATGATGTAGGCATCACTGAATCATGGCTGAAAGAAGGCTATAGCTGGGAGCTTAATGTCCAAGGATACACGATTCGAAAAGACAGGCAGAGTGGCGGGGTGGCTCTGTTGGTAAAAAATGAAATTAAATCATTAGGAAGAGCTGACGTTGGGTCGGGATGTATTGAATCATTGTAGGTGGAGCTAAGGAACTGCAAGGGGAAAAAGACTCTGTTGGGAGTTGTATACAGATCCCCAGATGGTGGTAGAGGATGTGGAGATCATATGCATACCAAAAAGGCAATGTTACAATACTCATGAAGGATTTCAGTATGGGGGTAGATGAGGAAAATCTATCTTGGTGCTGGATTCCAAGAGGGAGACTTTGTAGAATGCCTGCAAGATTGCTTTTTAGAGTAGCTCGTGGTTGAGCTCATCAGGGGATCAGATATTCTGGATTGGGTGTTGTGCAATGAACTGGAGTCAGTGATCATAATATGATAGAATTCACCCTGAAGTTTGCGAAGATGTAGCTGAAGTGAGATGCATCAGTATTACAGTGGAATAAAGGGAATTGCAGAGGCATGAGAGAGGAATTGGCCAGAATTCATTGGAAGAGAATACGAACAGGGATGATGGCAGAGCAGCAATAGTTGGAATTTCTGGGCACATTTCAGCAGGCACAGGAGATATATATATATATATATATATATATCCCAAAGAGGAAGAAGTATTCTAAAGGCAAGATGACACAACCATGGCTAACAAGGGAAGTCAAAGCCAAATAAAAGGCATATAATAGAGCAGAAATAGTGGGAAATTAGAGGATTCGGAAGCTTGTAGATACCAACAGAAGGCAACTAAAAAAGTCATTAAGATGGTAAAGGTGATAAACAAAAGTAAGCTAGCTGGTAGTATTAAAGAGGATACCAAAAGTTTCTTCAGATACATAAATAAGACCATAAGACATAGGTGCAGAATTAGGCCATTTATTGAGTCTGTTCTTCCATTCCATCGTGGCTGATCCTGGATCCCACTCAACCCCATACACCTGCCTTTTCGCCAATCCTTTGATGCCCTGACCGATCAGGAAATTATCATCTTCCGTCTTAAATATACCCATGGTCTGTGGCAGAACATTTCACAGATTCACTACTCTAGCTAAAAAAACCTTTTTCCTTACCTCTGTTCTCAAGGGTCTCCCCTCAATTTTGAGGCTGTGCCCTTCAGTTCTGGATACTCCAACTGTAAGAAGCATCCTCTTCACATCCACCCGATCTAGTTCTTTCAACATTTGGTAGGTTTCAATAAGATCCCCCTCACATTCTTCTAAACTCCAGTGAATATGTCCAAAGCTGCCAGATGTTCCTCATATGTTAAAGCCTTCATTCCCAGAATCATCCTTGTGAACCTCCTCTGGACTCTCTCCAATTCCTTTCTGAGACAAGGGGCCCAGAATCCAAGTACGGTCTGACTAGTGTCTTATAAAGGCTCAGCATTATCTCATTGCTTTTATATGCTATTTCCCTTGAAATAAATGCCAACATTGCATTTGCCTCCTTTACCACAGACTCAACCTGTAAATTAACCTTCTGAGAGTCTTACACAAGGACTCCTAAGTCCCTCTGCACCTCTGATGTTTGAATCTTCTCCCCATTTAGATAATAAGTTTCTTTTACCAAATACATTATCGTACACTTTCCAGCACTATATTCCATCGGCCATTTTTTTGCCCATTCTTCCAATTTGTCCAAGTTCTGTTGCAATCGCATTACTTCCTCAGCACTACCTACCCCTCCGCCTATCTTCATATAATCTGCAAATTTTGCCACATACCCATCAATTCTACTATCCAAATCATTGACAAACAATGTGAAAAGCAGCAGTCCCAATACTGACCCATGATGAACACTAGAGAGGTAATAATGGAGTTCAATGAAATGGCAGTCGAACTGAATAAGTATTTTGATTCAGTCTTCACTATGGAAGACACGGGCAGTATGGTGGAAGTTCTAGGTGTCTGAATTAACTCCGATATAGCTTTCAAAGTCACCGGTGATTCAGTCGGAGGAAAATCCATGCCTTTCGGTTTAACCGGAGGTTTGCCATCCTTGCCGTTTTTCCCGTTCTTAGACATAGCAGATCTAAGAAGCATCCAGTTATTGGAGAGTTCAATTTAATTCAAAGTATTGTAAGAGTTGATACCTTAATGGTTGATTAAAGTATAGCTGATCATAGAAAAAAAACTCAGAGGTAATGGAGCGAGTCAAGAACGCGACTTCACTCCATGAGCGCTACCGGAAGTCCCCCGGAAGTTCTAGGTCTCAAGAAATGTGAGAAGTTATCACAACTGGTGAGAAAGTTCTTGGGAAACTGAAAAGTGTGAAGGTAGATAAGTCACCCTGACCATTTGGTATACACCCAGAGTTGTGAAGGTGGTGGCTGAAGAGATTGTGGAGGTATTATTAATGATCTTTCTGGAAAACTGGAAAATTGCAAATGTCAGTCCACTCTTCAAGAAGCAAGGAAACTCTCGGCCATTTAGTCTGACCTCGGTGCTTGAGAAGATGTTGGAGTTGATTATTAAGGGTGAGGTGTCAGGGTAATTGGAGGCACATGACAAAATAGGCTGCAGTCAGAATGGTTTCCTCAAGGGAAAATCTTGCCTGACAAATCTGTTGGAATTCTTCGAAGAAATAGCAAGCAGGATAGATAAAATAGAATTAGTTGATGTGATGTACTTCGATTTTTCAGAAGGCCCTTGACAAGGTACCACACAAGCTACAAGCCCATAGTAATATAGGAAATATTCTAGCATGGATAAAGCAATGGTTGATTAGCAGGAGGTAAAGACTGGGAATGAAGGGAGCTTTTTGGGGTTGGTTGCCGGTGACTAGTAGTGTTCCATAGGGGTCTGTGTTGGGACAGATTCTTTTTACATTGTATGTCAGTAATTTGGATGATGAAATTAATGACTTTGTTCCAAAGTTTGCAGATAATATGAAGATAGGTTGAGGGGCAGGTAATTTTGAGGAAGTAGAGAGGCTACAGAAGGACTTAGATGGACTATGAGAATGAGCAAAGTAATGACAGATGGAATACAGTGTCAGGAAGTGTATGGTCTTGCACTTTGGTAGAAGAAATGAAAAGGTTGACTATTTTCTAAAAGGACAGAAAATACAAAAAACTGAGATGCAAGTGGACTTGGGAGTCTTTGCGCATGATTCCCTAAAGGATAATTTGCAGGTTGAATCTGTGGTGAGGAAGGTAAATGCAATGTTAGCTTTTATTTCAAGAGGACAATAATATAAAAGCAAGGATGTAATATTGAAACTTTTTAAAGCAGTGGTGAGGCCTCACTTGTAGTATTGGGAGGAGCTTTGGGCCCCTTTTCTTAGAAAGGATGTACTGAAGCTGGAGAGGGTGCAAAGGAGGTTCACAAAAATGATTCCAGCATTGAATAGCTTGTCATAGGAAGAGCATTTGATGGCTCTGGGCCTGTATTCACTGGAATTCAGGAGAATGAGGGGTGACCTCATTGAAACTTATTGAGTGGTGAAAGGCTTTGATAGTGGATGTGGCAAGGATGTTTCCAGTGATGGGAGAGTCTTAAGAGTAGAGTTCACAGCTTCAGAGTAGAGGAGCGTCCTTTTGGAACAGAGATGACGAGGAATTTCTTTAGCCAGAGATTGGTGATTGTTTAGAATTCTTTGCCACAGGCAGCCATGGTGGCCACGTCTTTATGTATATTTAAGGCAGAAATTGATTAGATTCTTGATTGGTCAGGCATGAAGGGATACAAGGAGAAGGCAGGAGATTGGGCTGAGGAAAATTGGATCAGCCATGATGAAATGGTGGAGCAGACCTGATGGGCCAAATGGCCTAATTCTGCTCCTATATCTTGTGGTCTTATGCCAGATTTCTTCAGCCTCTTAAAGAAGTTGAAATGCTAGTGAGGGTTATTTTGACCATGGCATCAATGTAGTTGGATCAGAACAGGCTATTGGTAATGTTCACTCCTGGGAACTTGAAGCCCTCCAACATCTTGATCTCTGCACTGGTGATGTAAACAGGAGCATGTGCATCACCTCTTGCTATCTTCCTGAGGTCAATGACCATTTCTTTTGTTTAGCTGACATTAAGGGAAAGGTTATTGGACATAGAAGAGTGCCGCACAGGAGCAGCCCATTGAGTCCACAGTGTTGTGCTGAAAAAGCAAATCAACACTCCTCTGTTTTTGTAGATGGTTGCGAAGAAAAGGCATTTCATCATGTGTATTGTATACATTTCTCTGACATTAAATTGCATCTTTGAACCTTTGAACCAATAGTCAACTATTAATCCCTCCTACTTACACCATGTCCATATCCCTCTGGCGTCTCTTAAAAGCCTCTAATGTATTTGCCTCCACCACCATACCAGACATTGTAGTCCAGGCATCCACAAAAAAAAAACTTGCCCCTCACATCCCCCTTGAACCTACCTCTTTTCACCTTCAATGCATACCTTCTGGTATTAGACATTTCAACCCTGGGAAACAGATATTCTCTGACCACTCTATCTGCGCCTCTCATATAATCTTGTAAACTTCTATCAGATTGCCCCTCAGCCTCCAACACTCCAGAGAAAACAACCCAAGTTTATCCAGCTTCTTTTGACAGCACATGCCCTCTAAACCAGGCAGTATCCTGGTAAACCTCTTCTGCACCCTCTCCAAAGCCTCAACATCCTCCTTATAGTGTGGCAACCAGAATTGTATGCAGTTCATCAGATGTGACCTTACCAGTGTTTTATAAAGTTGCATCATAACCTCCTGACTTTTGAACTCAATGGCTTTACCAAAAAAAGCAAGCCTTCCATAAGCCTTCTTAACCACCTTATTGACCTGTGTAGCCACTTTCAAGAAAGTATGAACTTGGATCCCAAGATCTCCCTTCCCAGTACTCTCTGTACTGTCTCCTTGCATTTGCCATATTGTTCTTGTCATGACATAATTTCAATAGGTTTGCTATCTCCTATCTGTACTCTGACTTATCATCCCTCTACACTGGTATCACCAGCAAGCCTGCTGATGGAGTTAGAGTAGAATCTGGCTACACAGTTGTGGGTGTACGGGAAGTAAGGAAGGGACTGAGGACACAACCTTGTTGGGCACCGGTATTTTGTGGCAGAGGGGTTGCTGCCTATCCTTGCTGATTGCAGTCTGTTGGTCAGGAAGTCGAGGATCCAGTTACCGAGGGAGGTGTTGAATCTCAGGTCTACGAGTTTGGAGATGAGTTTGCTTGGAATTATAGTATTGAAGGCAGAGCTGTAATCAATAAACAATAGTCTAACATGGGTGTCTTTACTGTCCAGATACCCTAGAGATGAGTGTAGAACCAAGGAGATGGCATCTGTTATAGGACTGTTTCCGCAATAGGTGAATTGCAGTGGGTTGATACTGTCTGGGAGGCTGGACTTAATGCATGCTGTGACCAACCTCTTAAAGCACTTCATGACGATGGATATCAGAGCCACCAAGCAGTGGTCATTTAGGCACAGTACCTTGTTTTTCTTATGTACAGGGATGATAGTGATCTCCTTAAAGCAGGTGGGAACCTCAGATTGAAGCAAGGAGAGCTTAAGAATGTTTACAATGTCTAAAAGAAATATCTAAATGACCCTTCTTTTGGAATGAAGGCTGGGAACTGAGAAATTCTGGAGTGGGATCTTGCAGCACTTTTTTAAAACTTGTCTGGAGGTTAGATTGCAAGGGTGTGTGGGTGCTACATAGTTCTGTTTGGATTTATCTGGGAACTGAGTGCTTTCACTATCCTTGATGCATGCCGATGAAAGCATTTGCTGAAGATTGCATCATTCCTGGGTACTGGATGAGGAAGTGATTGGTGTTCTGGTAGTGGCTTTTGCACAGCTATATCTTCTGTCGAAACTAGGCTTCATTTGTCAGTCCACCAGCAGGTAGGTCATATTTTTGTAATCCCCATTTTTGATTAGTTCCCATGATGATGACACAGGTAGAGCCGGCAGCACTCCTCTTGAGGTGTGGAATTGTTTGTGTTATGCTGGAGAATGATGTGGGTTCAGACCCCACCTCAGAAATTATGCTCATAATTCTTGAGAACAGCCTGGAGGAAGTGCTGTTTTTGTCAGTGATGTTTTAAAGGTGAGGCTGTGAATTCCATAGCCAGAAAGGTAATCAGACTGGTCAGTCTCCTGAACAACTGTGTTTATGTTCTGAAAGGAAGCACTGTTACTGAATAAAGTGTGTCAGGGTTTGTTATTTGTATGTTTGACATTTAAAGAACATAAAAGCAGCATAATTGATTTGTAGTTTGCTTGAAATATTTGGAGCTCGGGTCTATTAGTGTTGAATCTGGAGTAACTCAGTGTGTTAAGCTCTGTCTGTGCAGGTAAAGGGATGATCAGTAGTGGGGGCTGAGACTTTTAAGACTGAGCATATAAAGAGAAAATTGCTGGTATTGAGAGAAGGATATTGAAGGCACTCAGTTCTCAGATTAATCCAAACAGAACTACATAGCACCCACACACACTTGCAATCTAACCTCTGGACAAGTTTTTTAAAAAAGAGTGCTGCAAGATCCCACTCCAGAATTTCTCAGTTCCCAGCCTGCATTCCAAAAGAAGGGTCTTTTAGGTATTGAGAGACAGTGGTTGGTAGGTGAGATGGGTAATGGGCAGAATGGATCCAGGTTGGGGGGGGGGGAGGTTGGTGGAATTTTGAGACAGGCTGATTGGTGATAGTTGAAAATAAATTTGAGGCTCCTGTATCTCCTTCCTGATGGCATTAGTGAGAGCATGGCCTGGACGGTGAGCGTTCTTGATGGTGGATGCCCTTTCTTGCGATAGCGCTCCATGTATATGTGCTGATATACAAGGAGAGCTTTCCCATGACGGACTAAGCTTGTGCGTGCGTGCGTGCGTGTGTGTGTGTGTGTGTGTGTGTGTATATACGCCCCTAACTCCTGGTGGAGTCGTCGGGGCGCCATCATGACAAGCTTTGCATCGATCTTTTTTGGTATGCTCATCGTACGGCGAGTCTTGGGCATCTGAAACCTGGCGGAGGCCCATCCCTCTCCAGCTTTGTTTGTTTGTTTTTTTATGAGGTCAAGTTGTTAGCTCGACACTCAACCCAGGCACGGATGGAGAGCGTGCAAGGGATCCGGCTGGATTCGAACTCGGGACCTCTCACCCCTATGCTACCAGCCAGCACTATTTGTAGGCTTTTCCGTTTAAAGGCATTGGTGTTTCCATACCAGGCCATGATTCAGTCAGTCAGTATGCTCTCCAGTACACACCTGTAGAAGTTTGTCACAGTTCTAGATGACATGCCAAATCTTCTCAAACTTCCAAGGTGGAAATAGATGCAGGGAAAGATATTGAGCAGATGGAGCTAGTTTGGAGGGGAATGGGAGATAGCATGTAGAAGTTGATATGGAACCAGATGATGGATGAAAGATGGGCAGATATAATCAGATGGGGGAAGAGAGGGAAAAGGCAGTTAAGGGGGAAGAAATCCATATAGATGGACCTGTTGGTGAATGGCAGGTGGGAGGGTAACAAATCTAGGTAATGGTATGGGTGGGGAGGAATGGGGAAAGGGAGCAAGAATCTGGGATTGAGAAAGGGACACTGAAATATGGATTACCTGGTGGTATAAGGTGTTTTTCTAGTTGTTTTTGACTTCACCCCGAGAGTGGAGCAGACTGAGGACAGGCAGGTTGGTATGGGAGTGGAAAAGGAAATTGAAGTGACATGCAGCCGGAAGCTCAAGATGTTCATTGTTGACAGAGTGCAGGTTGCCTGTGAAGTTGTTATCCAGGCTCTCCATAGTCTTGCCAAAGGATGCCCAACAGAGGGTAGGTTGGAGGAGGTACATGTGAATCTCTACTTGTAGTTGCAAGAAAAAGTTTTTGAACCATTTGCAATTACCTGGCTTTCTGCATTAAATACTTTAAAATGTGGTCTGATCTTCATCTAGGTCACAATAATAGACAAATACAATCTGCATAAATTATAACACAAAATGTACTTTTCATAAGACCATAAGGTATAGGAGCACAATTAGGCCAATCAGCCCATCGCATGTGCCCCGCCATTTCATCATGGCTGATCCATTTCTCCTCTTAGCCCCAATCTCCTGCTTTTTCCCTGTATCCCTTCATGCTGACCAATCAAGGATTTACCAACCTCTTGCTTAAATATACATAAAGTCTTGACCTTCACAGCTTCCTGTGGCAAGAAATTCCCCAGATTCACCACTCTGTAGCTAAAGAAATTCCTCATCATCTCCGTTCTAAAAGGATGCCCCTCTATTCTTCAGCGGTTTGAACGGGGCACGACTGCGCAAGTGCGTGGAGGTTGGCCAGTGAGAACAGTGGGAAGAGTTTAAAAAGAAGCTTTACAGAGTGGGCATCAGAGGCGCGGGCGTCGGAGTAGAGGGAGACAGAGCTGGAAGGCTTTGGCTCAATGGGGCTTCGGTGATAAAGGGTCGAAGCGAGGTAGGTTATCTGTGTAGAATACAGACAGAAAGTATGTGTGTGAGGCCGGTGTTCTGTGCTCGGTGTCAGATGTGGAAGGTCCTGGAGACTCCTAGCCTCCCGGACGGCCACATCTGCACCAGGTGCATTGAGCTGCAGCTCCTTAGGGACCGCGTTAGGGAACTGGAGATGCAGCTTGGCGACCTTCATCTGGTCAGGGAGGTGAGGAGGTGAAGGAGAGGAGCTATAGGCAGGTAGTCACTCCTGGGGAGATAGATAAGTGGGTAACAGGAGAGAGAAGGGCAAGAGGCAGAATCTAGAGAGCACCCCTGTGGCTGTCCCCCTTAACAATAAGTACTCCAGTTTGAGTACTGCTGGGGGAGATGGCCTACCTGGGGGAAGCAACAGTGGTCGCGCCTCTGACACAGAGTCTGGCCCTGTGGCTCAGAAGGGGAGGGAAAGGAAGAGGATGGCAGCAGTGATAGGGGACTCTATAGTTAGGGGGTCAGACAGGCGATTCTGTGGACGCAGGAAAGAAATGCGATGGTAGTTTGCCTCCCAGGTGCCAGGGTCGGGGATGTTTCTGATTGCGTCCACGATATTTTGAAGTGGGAAGGAGAACAGCCTGAAATCGTGGTTCATATTGGTAGCAATGATATAGGTAGGAAAAGGGAGGAGGTCCTGAAAACAGACGCCAGGGAGTTAGGAAGGAAGTTGAGAAGCAGGACCTCAAAGGTAGTAATCTCGGGATTACTGCCTGTGCACGTGTCTCTGTCTCTGTCCATCCCATAGGATGATGATCTTTCCTTTCAGTCAGTTAGTGGGGTGGTACCCCACTCCTCAGAAAGGAACAGCGTGTGCGTGAATAGACTTTCGGTGAATGGGGGTTGCACAGTTCCAGACCCACCCTCTCGACATCCCTTCCCGGATTCAGTGGCATGGTGGGGTCCAAGACGGCTGGGGGAAGTTCTGTTGCAGTGAATGGACAGACCAAGCTTCGATGCAAGGGATGCCCTTTCTGCGCTTCATGGCACGTGTTTGCTAGATGGCCGTTGACCCTACGAGAGGGTTCATCCGCCCTTTGACAGGTCTTGTTTTTCATCCTGCAGGGTGTCTAGCCACCCTCCTCACCAGGTGGTGGAGCCAGTTTAGTCGCCGACCACCTGACCATGTGACAGGTAGTACTAGGTTACATGGCACCAGTAGCACTCAGACGAGTGATCTGACCAGACACGTAACAGTGAGTATAGGAATAGAATGAGGTGGAGGATAAATGCATGGCTGAGGGATTGGAGCAGGGGGCAGGGAGTCAGATTTCTGGATCATTGGGACCTCTTCAGGGGCAGGTGTGACCTGTACAAAAAGGGTGGGTTGCACTTGAATCCCAGGGGGACCAATATTCCAAGTGAGGCCTCACCAGTGCTTTATGAAGTCTCAAAATTCCATCCTTGTTTTTCTATTCCAGTCCTATTGAAATGAATGCTAACATTGCCTTTGCCTTCCTCATCACAGACTGAACCTGCAAATTAACCTTTAGGGAATCCTGCACAAGGACTCCCTAGTCCCTTTGCACTTTAGATTTTTGTATTTTCTGTCCATTTAGAAAATAGTCAATCCTTTTATTTCTTCTACCAAAGTACATGATTATACACTTCCCAACTCTATATTCCATCTGCCACTTCTTTGCCCATTCTCCTATTCTAAGTCCGTCTGCAGCCTCTCTGCTTCCTTAACACTACCTGCACCTCCACCTATTCATATCATCTGCAGACTTTGCAACAAAGCCATTAATTCCATTATCCAAATCATTGACAGATAACATAAAAACAATCGGTCCCAACACAGACCCCTTTGGAACACCACTCGTCACTGGAAGCCAACCAAAAAAGGCTCCCTTTATTCAAACTCTTTGCCTCCTGGCAAGTTGCCACTGCTTTATCCACGCTAGAATCTTTCCTGTAATACCACGGGCTTGTAGCTTGTTAAGCAGCCTCATGTGTGGCACCTTGTCAAAGGCCTTCTGAAAATACAAGTACACAACATCAACCAATTCTCCTTTATCTATCCTGTTTGTTATTCTTCAAAAAATTCCAACTGATTTGTCAGGCAAGATTTTCACTTGAGGAAACCATGCTGGCTACAGCCTATTTTATCATTGCTTCCAAGTACCTGGAGACCTCATGCTTAATAATCAACTTCAACATCTTCCCAACTACTGAGGTCATACTAACTGGTCTTTTATTTCCTTTCATCTGCCTCTCTCCCTCTTGAAGAGTTGAGTGACATTTGCAATTTTCCAGTCTCCCAGAATCATTCCAAAATCTAGTGATTCTTGAAAGATCATTACTAATGCCTCCACAAGTTCTTCAGCCACCTCTTTCAGGACTCTAGGGTCTGCACCATCTGGTCAGGGTGATTTGACTACTACAGACTTTACAATTTCCCAAGAATCTTCTCTTAAGTTATGGTAACTTCACACCCCTGATGCCTGGAACTTCCACCATACTGCTAGTGTCTTCCACAGTGAAAACTGATGCAAAGTACTTATTCAGTTTATCTTCTTTAATATTATTGACTAGCTTACTTTGATATACCATCTTTACCTTAATGGCATTTTTAGTTGCCTTCTATTGGTATGTAAAAGCTTCCCAATCCTCTAACTTTCCACTAATTTTTGCCCTATTATATGCCTTCTCTTTGGCTTGATGTTGGCTTTGACTTCCCTTGTTGGCTGTGAACATAAGAACAAAAATTGGAGCAGGAGTAGGCCATCTGACCTGTCAAGCATGCGGCACCATTTGGTAAGATCATGGCTGATCCGTCCATGGACTCATCTCCACCTACCTGCCTTTTCCCCACAGCCTTTAGTTCCTCTATCATTCCCATGGTTGTGTTATCTTGCTTTAAGAATACTTCTTCCTCTTTGGGAGGACTATATCCTGTGCCTTTCAAGTTGCTTCCAGAAATTCCAGCCGTTGCTGCTCTGCCTTCATCCCTGCTAGTATTCTTTTCCAATCAATTCTGGCCAACTCCTCTCTCATGCCTCTAATAGTCTAATTCCTTTTACTGTACTGTAATAATGATACTTCTGACTTTAGCTTCTTCTCAAATTTCAGCGTGAAGTCGATCATATCATATAATGATCACTGACTCCTAAGGGTTCCTTTATCTTAAGTGCTCTAATCAATTCTGGTTTATTGCACAACACTCAATCCAGAAAAGCTGAAGCCCTAGTGGGTCAACCACGAGCTGTCTAAGAAGCCAACTCTTAGGCATTCTAAAAGTTCACCCTCTTGTTATCCCACACCAACCTGATTTTCCCAATCTCAATGCATGTTGAAATCCCCATGACTATTGTAACATTGCCCTTTTGGCATCCATTTTCTATCTCCTGTTGTAAATTGTAGACCACATCCTTGCTACTGTACGGGGGTCTGTATACAACCCCCATCTGGGTCTTTTTACCATTATAGTTCCTTCGCTCTATCCACAATGATTCAACTCCTTCCGACCTGATGTTAGCTCTTTCTAATGGTTTAATTTCATTTTTCACCGACGGAGCCATGCCATCCCTTCTGCCTTCCTGCCTATCTTTTTGATGCAATGTTTATTTTTGGACATTATACTCCCAGCTATAATCTTCTTTCAGCCATGATTCAGTGATGCCTCAACATCATGCTTGCCAGCACTGCTGTACCACAAGTTCATTGACCTTATTCTGTATACTTCATGTATTCAAATGTAACAACTTTAGTCCTGTATTCACCCTTCTCAATTTTGGCCACATTTTACATTGCAACTCATCCTGTTGACTGCAATGTTGCCCTATCATCAGCCTTTCCTTGCCAGGAGTCTTACTTCACATTGCCTCTCTTTGTAAACCAACTACCTCATCTTCAGCACCACCGTTCCAGTTGCCATCCCCCTGCCATATTAGATTAAACCCACCCACCCAACTCTAGCCATCCTGCCTGCAAGGATATTGGACCCCCTCGGTTCAGGTGTAACCTGTCCCTTTTGCATAGGTCATACCTTCCCAAGAAGTGATCCCAATAATCCATAAATCTGAACCCCTGCCCTCTGCACCAGTTCCTCAGCCATGCATTCACCTGTCAAATCATCCCATTCTTGCCCTCACTGGGGCACAGGCAACAATTAAGAGATTACTATCTGGAGGTCCTGTTCCTCAGCTTTCTACCTAGCTCCCTAAAAGCTCTCTTCAGGACCTCCTACCCTTTTCAACCTATGTCATTGGTGCAATATGTCCCTTCTTCTCTCTCTTTCCCTTCCGCACCATGGACCATGCTCAGTGTCTGTAGCCCAGTCGCCGTCGCATTCTCCCGGGAGATCATCCTCCACAAAAGTATCCAAAGCGGTATACTTGTTTTTGAGGGGAATGGCCACAGGGGTGCTCTGTTCTCACTGCCTATTTCCATTTCTCCTCACAGTCACCCTGCTACTCGCCTCCCGCAACTTCAAGGTGACTACTTCCCTGTAGCTTTGATCAATAATCTCCTCACTCTCCCATACAAGCTGAAGATCATCCAGTTGCTGCTCCAGATCCCTAACACGGTCTTCAAGGAGCTGCAGCTGGATGCACTTCACGCAGATGTAGTTCCGCGGAAGACGCTGGGTTTCCCAGTTCTCTAATATCTGGCACGAAGAACACACTACAGCCATTTAAATGACACAGTAACATAGGAAAAAAGATAAAAAGGAAACCTTAACAGATACTTTACACAGAGCTGAAGCCTCTTTGAGCCAAAGCCTGTTGCTCCTACTCTCACTACTGGCCTACTCCCGACAATGGCTGCTCCACTTATCCCTTCTGTGCTTTTATTTAGTTCGTAGAGCTATGTTGACACCACTGATAGGCCCTGTACAATGGACAAATGCCCATGGATCTCTCTTTTTAAATAATCACTGCCGACCTGCGAGAAATGCCTCTTCAAAGAGCTCTGTTATCACTGCTTATTAGTTTAGGCAGATAGTGTTTGTCAATTATTTTGACTCCGATGAAGATCAGATCACATTTTATGAGTAATTAATATAGAGAACCAGGTAGTTGTAAAGGGTTACCAAACTTTTTCTTACAACTGTACCTGGAAGGGCTATTTAATCTCTGGGTGGTGCATCTCCTGTAGTTGCACGCAATGTGCCAGGAGACAGGGAGAGAGTGGAGCACCCCAGGGAGTCATAGAGAGTGCTGTCCTTGCAGAAATTGGGGAAGAAGGGAGAGGAAAAGATCTGGCATGGTGGGGTCTCATTGCTGCTGGTGAAAGTGGCGCAGGGTGACACATATACTGCATGCCTAGCTAGTAGGGTGAGAGGTGAGGATCAGGGGAATTCCGTCTCCATTCTGTCTAGGTGAGGGCTGGGGTTAGAGTAGATAGGCAGCAAATGGAGGAAATGTGTCTGAGGGCTCTAACTATGACAGAGGGGAAGCCACATTTCTGAAGGAGAACCGTTTGGAAGCCTTGGAACAGAAAGCACTCATGTTAAGAGCAGATGTGTCTGAGAAGAGAGATTGCGAGAAGGGGATGAGGTCTTTAGAGAAGACAATGTAGAACGAGGTGTAGTTATTGGGAGTTGTTGGGTTTGTAGCAGATGTTAGTGGCTAATTTGCCTCCTGAGTTGAAACCGGTCCAGAAAAGGAAGAGAAATGTCAGAAATGATCCATGAGCCCAAGGTGGCAGTTTGTTGTAAAGGTGATAAAATTGATGAGTACTGTTCGGATTGATTTAAAATTGCACTACATTGAAATGCATTGGATTTAGTTTGTAACACACAAAATGCTGGAGGTACTCAGTAGTCCAGGCAGCATCTATGGAAAAGAATTTCGGGCCAAGACCCTTCAGCAGGACTAGAGAAAAAAAGATGAGGAGTAAAGATAAAAAGTGGGAGGAGGGGAGGGAAAAACACAAGATGATGGGTAAAACCAGGTGGGGAAGTGTGAAGTAAAGAGCTAAGAAGTTGTTTGGTGAAAGAGATGGACATAATCGGAATGGGAAATGGAAATGTGGGTCTCCCAGTGAGCCTCTTCCTTCGGTTAGTCCTGATGAAGGGTCTCGGCCTGAAACGTTGACTGTACCTCTTCCTAGAGATGCTGTTGGCCTGCTGCGTTCACCAGCAACTTTGATGTGTGTTGCTCCACCCATTTTAACTTCACTTCCCAATCCCATTCCGATATGTCTATCCACTAATAGTAGGAACATTCATTTATTGCAGGAGCTCCCAACCTGGGGTCCATGGACCCCTTGTTTAATGGTATTGGTCTATGCTATAAAATAGGTAGCGAACCCCTGGTGTTATTTTTCCCTGTTATTTGAACAGGACAGAATCAGAAGGATGCCCTGGAAATATTGCTTATTTATTTAAGGAGTGTGGTAGCAATGTGATGTTTCTAGTCTGGTAATCCAGAGGCCTAGGTAAGTTTGATTTCAAGTTTTTTGTTATCTGACTGTAGATATATGCAACCAAACTGACCAAGGTACACCCACAACACGTATATTACACAGCACATAAACCAAATATTACCACAAATATGTTAATAAAATATAATTCAAAATGCATATCAAGTGAACAGCACAGGTAAGCAGGACAGTAAACAGCTTACTCTCCTAGTATTCATAAGTCTCAGAGTCTGAGGGAAGAAGCTGTTACTCAGTCTGGCAGTCCTGGTCCTAATGCTCCTGTATCTCCTTCCTGACAGTAGTGGGTCAGAGAAATTGTTGAGGATCCCTACTACCACATATCCCGGAGACTCAGGCCCTTCATCTACAACGCTCCAGGTAAGTGTCACAAATAGGGGCAGGAGACCCTGTACCACACAATGATGCAGCCAGATAGAACATTCAGTGGTGCTCCTGTAGGAAACTGTTAGAATGGGGATGAGGACTTTACACACCTCAATCTCCTCAGTGTAGCTGCTTCTTTGCCTTCATGACTAATGAGGAGTGTTGTGGGTCTTGGGTTAGATCATCCGTTATGTGCACACCAGGGAATTTTGTGCTTTTTCACTCTTTGCAAGGCAGAGCGATGTGCAATGTTGAGTGGTTGGCCTGCATTTTTCTGAAGTCCACAATCAATTATTTGCCTTGTCCATGTTGAGACTCAGGTTGTTGTTTTCACATCACTTCATAAGCTTCTGTACCTCCTCTCTGATACTGACTCATCCTTGCTGCTAATGAGGCCAACCACCGTTGTATCATCAGTGAACTGGATGATGTGGTATGAGCTGGATCAGGCAGTGCAGTCATGAATCTGCAGTGTGCTGAGCACACAACCCTGGGGGCACCTGTGTTCAGCGCTGCGGAGCTTGAGATGTTGTTGCAACCTCGGACTGACTGGGGGCTTTCAGTCAAAAAGTCCAAGATCCAGTTACAGAGAGGGTTGTTGAGTCTGAACAGGGACAATGACGTATAGATAGTTAAAATGCCATCAAAGCAGTTGTGAATTTAAATTTGGATTAAGTAATTTTAGAATAACATCAATGGGGTTAGTTGTTGTTATTAGTAACCATGGAACCAGTATTTATGGTGAAAACAATCTGTGAGTCATACAGATGTACAGAATAAAAACAGGCCCTTTGGCTATTCAGTGTCCATGCTAGCCATTGCTTATCCACATCAAAATAAACTGCTGTTTTCCAGCTCTCTGGAGTCTTCTATGCCTTATTGGTAGGCTATATATTTGTTGTTAGATACTTAAAGAATGGGTTTGAGATTCCAACCACCTTGATTGGAAGATCCTTTCAGAATTCTGATTTTAGACACCTCTGTTACAGGGTATAATTTCTTTCTAGCAACCTCATCTTTGGCCCTTGTAATCATCTCAGGAAGGTTTCCCTCTAAGGAAAACAAATTCCATCTATCCAGTCTGGTGTTATGTGTGTTCTTTATATAAAAAAAGACATCTGCAACTTTGGTCAAGCTTTGGTTAACTAGCTTCTGAAATAATTACTTCATGCTGGAGCGGTGATGAGTAGTAAATACAAAACTTGCTTGCAACTCTGAAATAAATTGAGCAAATTATTTTAAAAGTTTGCAGTTACTTGGACAAAACCACAATGTCCTTATGGATTACCAAAAATGTGACAATAAAAGACAGTTTTGCAAAACAGGTCATGGAGTAAAGGGTTGAAGAACAGTGTGGATAAAATATTAACTCAATACAAAGCAAAGGTCACGGCAAGTATATGTCCTTCAAATTGGGATCACTGCTTTAAAAAAAAATACATTAATGAATTGGAGATGAGTGTGCAGGATAAAATTTCAAAGTGACATCAATTTTTGAGGTGTGGTAACAGGGAAAAGGATAGCGATAATAGGAGCGTATAGACAGGCAGATTTGGCAGACCAGTGACAGATGGAACTTCAATCTCCTTGTGTGAAGTGATGCATTTTGGCACAAGCAATGAGGTGAAGCTAGATAACACAGTTCTAAAGGGTGTGCAGGAACAGAAGGATCTGGATGTTTAAATGTGCATAAATCTGCAAAAGTGGCAGGACGTGTTGATAGAGTGGTTAGTAAAGCATATGGGATCCTTGGATCTGTGTAGGAACAGAAAGATAGGATGATTTTGTTGAACTTTTATAAATGATAGGCCAGAACTGGAGATTATTGTCCAATTCTGGAGACCACATACTTGAAAAAGTTCGTGAAGGTCCTAGAAAAAATGTAGAAGACATTCATTTAATTAGCTCCAGGAGTGTGATGTATCGGTAATAATTTTATGCTGAAGGAGTTGGAATTGTTTTCCTTAGGAGGAAGGAGAGTCTTCCTAGAACTAATTAAATGAAAGTCTTCTACATTGTTCCTAGGACCTTCACAAATAATGATGGATTCATTAGGGAAAGGAGAGGAATATTAAAGGATGATTTGAAAACCAAGGGACACTGATTAAAGTGCAGGACAAACCATGTGGGGGTGGTAGAAGAAGGGATAATCAGGAGTTTCAGAAGGAAGTTGGATAAGCATTTGAGAGAAATAATTTACAGGGCAATGCAGCCTTCTGTGCTAAACCGGTTCTATGTCTTGTGTGTAAATCAGATTTGCTAATTCAGAATTCAGCTATCTGAGCTGGGTGTTCCCTGGTGCTCTGCTACCTTGCGCTAATATACATTGGCACTGTTAATTGCTACTTCCCTTTTCAAACTTGTATCTTTCATGAATTATGCACATTTCGTATTGGAAATGTATCCGGATACAATTCAACTTGCTGCTTTCAAACTAGTTTCGAATTTTATTGTAGAACTGGCTTGATATTAGCATATTTATTTTCATGGTATTGAATTATGCTGATAGATTCCAATTACAAACAAAACAACCAGCTATCAACTGCTATGCTTCAGCACAGCCTGCACCTGTGTATGCCTGCATCTGATGCCCAAGTCCAAGAGGTGGTGAATGTCAGATGCTGGCACATGTCTGCTCCATTACTGGAACAGCAATGTACATCTTCCTCTCTCCTGCCCTTACAGCATTCTGAAGAGGCCATTTCCTCTGGTCTAACTATGCATCTTCTCACAGCACCTCTCTTTATAATTGCAGGAGGTGTAATAAATGCCATTTTACCGTCCCCCTTCCCACCCTACAGGTACTGAAGCAGTCCTTCCAGGTGAAGTAGCAGTTCATTGGTGCTTCACTGGAGTGAAGGGACTCAGGATAGGACAGATGGTAAAAAAGCATGCAGTCAGACTGTCAGGAAGGGCAGGCAGATGATAGGACAAAATGCAGCCAGCAGGATGAGTATCAGTTCATTAGGGATGCAGAATCAAAAAGGATAGCAAATATAGTACTCAAAGTGTTATATCTCAGTGTAGTGAGTATACAAAATAAGGGGGATGACCTTGTTCAGTATCACACATTGTCAGGTATGGTGTTGTGGCCATCACTGAATCATGGCTGAAGGATGGTTGTAGTTGAGAGCTGAATGTCCAAGGTTACATGTTGTATCGGAGGGATAGGAAGGTAGGCAGAGTGGGTGGTGAGGCTCTGCTGGAAAAGAATGACATCAAATCAGTAGAAAGATGTGACATAGGATGGGAAGATGTTGAATCCTTGTGGGTTGAGCTAGGAAATTGCAAGAGTAAAAGGATCCTGATGGCAGTTATATACAGGTCTCCCAACAGTAGCTGGGCTGTGGACCACAGATTACAACAGGAAATAGAAAAAGTGTGTCAAAAGGACAATGTTAATCATGGAAGATTTCAACATGCAGGTTGATTGTGAAAATCAGGTTGGTAATGGATCTCAAGAGAGTGAGTTTGTTGAATGCCTGAGTAGATTGCCATTGAGTCTACTAAGGGATCAGCTGTACTGGAATGGGTGTTATGCAATGAACCAGAGACGATTAGGGAGCTGACGATAAAAGAATCCTTAGGAGGCAGTGATCACAATATGATTGAGTTCAACTTGAAATTTGATAGGGAGAAAGTAAAGTCTGACATAGCCATAATTCAGTGGAGTAAAAAAAAATTACAGTGGTGTGAGAGAGGAGTTGACCTATGTAAATTGGATGGAGATACTGGCAGGGATGACAGCAGAGCTGCAATGGCGTGAGTTTCTGGGAAGAAAGAGGAAAGTGCAGGATAGGTATATTCCAAAAACAAAGAAATACTCAAATGGCAAAATAGTAAACCATGGCTAACAAGCGAAGTCAAAGCTAATGTAAAAGCAAAAGACAGGGCATACAACCAAGCAAAAATTAGTGGGAGGATAGAGCAGGAGTCCCCAACCTTTTTTGCACCGCGGACCAGTTTAATATTGACAATATTCTTGCGGACCGGGGGGGGGGGGGGCGGTGTTCAAGTAGGGTTAAACTCACCTCAGCATGTCTTTCACAGTTAGGGTTGCCAACTTTCTCACTCCCAAATAAGGGACAAAAGTAGCAGTCAAATCCCGGGACACTTTACCCAAGGAAAGACTACCATGACCTTGAAACCTTGCGTGGGCACCTGTGTGCGCATGCACGTACGTGCCGATTTTTCTCCCACAAATTGGCTTTGCCTTCATCTTCCCGACTAGGCTGTACATACATTATTTCTACTTTATATAGGCTGTGTATTTATCGTATCATTCCTGCTTTTACTATATATTGGTGTTATTTTTGGTTTTATGTATTATTTGGTATGATTTGGTAGGTTATTTTTTGGGTCTGGGTACACTCAAAAATTTTTCCCATATAAATTAATGGTAATTGCTTCTTTGCTTTACGCCATTTCGGCACGAAAGGATTCATAGGAACGCTCTACCTTAGCGGGGGAAATATGGGACAAACCAATTTAGCCGAATATAGGGGATGTCCCGACAAATACAAGACAGTTGGCAACCCTATGTTCAAGTTCAACAGTGCGTGACAGGGAATGAGGAAAGGTGCAGCTGACTCATATCGTTTCCTCACGGTAGCACATGCTTTGTGGCCTGATGGTTGGGGACCGCTGGGATAGAGGATTGGAAAGCTTTAAAAAAACTTACGGAGAGCAACTGAAACAATCATTAGGAGAGAAAGATGAAATATGAAAGCAAGCTAGCAGACAATATCAAAGTGGATAGTAAAAGCATTTTCAAGTATGTAAAAAAAAAGATGAGCGTGAATAGAGGACCACTAGAAAATGCGACTGGAGAAATAATAATGTGGGACAAGGAGTTGGCAGATGAACTATATGAGTATTTTGCATCAGTCTTCACTGTGGAAGACACTAGCAGTGTTCCAGATGTTGAAGAATGTGAGGGAAGAGAAATGAGTGCAGTTACTATTACAAGGGAGAAGGTGCTGAAAAAGCTGAAAGACTTAAGTGTACATAAGTCTCCTGGACCAGATGAACTGCACCCGAGGGTTCTGAAAGAGGTAGCAGTAGAGATTGTGGAGGCATTAGTAACAATCTTTCAAAACTCATTGGACTCTGGCTTGGTGCCAGAGGACTGGAAAATTCTAAATGTCACTGCACTCTTTAAGAAAGGATGAAGGCAGCAGAAGGGAAATTGTAGACCAGTTAGCCTGACCTCAGTGGTTGGGAAGATGTTGGCGTCAATTGTTACGGTGAGGGTATGCAGTACTTGGCGACACAGGAGATGATAGGACAAAGTCACCATGGTTTCCTTCATGGAAAATCTTGCTTGACGGACCTGCTGGAAATCTTTGAGGAGATTACAAGTAGGATAGATACATGGGGATGCAGTGGATGTTGTATATTTGGATTTTCAGTCAGCTTTTGACAAGTTGCCACACATGAGGCTGCTTACCAAGTTAAGAGCCCTTACTGGCATGTTTAGAGCATTGGCTGATTGGTAGGAGACAGCGAGTAGGAATAAAAGGATCCTTTACTGGTTGGCCGCCAGTGAGTAATAGTGTTCCACAGGGTTTGGTGTTGGGATCACTTCTTTTTATGTTGTATATCAATGATTCAGATGATGGAATAGATAGCTTTGTTGTCAAGTCTGCAGATGATTTGAAGATTGGTGGAGGAGCTGGTAAATGTTGAGTAAACAGGCTGCAGAAGGACTTGGACAGATTAGCAGAATGGGCAAGAAAGTGGCAAATGAAATAGTGTTGGAAAATGTCTGGTCATGCAGTTTGGTAGTAGAAACAAATGTGCTGACTATTTTCTAAATGGGGAGAAAATCCAAAAATCTGAGATGCAAAGGGACTTGGGAATCCTCGTGCAGAACACCCTAGAGGTTAACTTGCAGGTAGAGTCAATGGTGAGGAAGGCAAATGCAATGTTAATATTGATTTCAAAAGTGTAGAATACAAGAGCAAGGATGTGATGCTGAGGCTTTCACCTTGAGTATTGGGCTCCCCATCTAAGAAAAGATGCCCTGGCATTAGAGAAGGTTCAGAGGACATTCACAAGGATGATTTTGGGAATGAAAGGGTTATCATACGAGGAACTTTTGATGGCTCTGGGCTTATACTTGATGGAATTTAGAACAATGTGGGGGGCAGGATCTCATTGAAACCTTTTGAATGTTGAAAGGCCTAGACAGAGTAGAGGTGGCAAGGATGTTTCCCATAGTTGAGGAGTATAGGACAAGAGGGCTCAACCTCAGGACAGGGATGAAAATTTAAAACAGATGCAGAGAAGTTTCTTTAGTAGAGAATAGTGAATTTGTGGAGACCAGGTGTATATTTAAGGCAGAGATTCAAAGTTTCTTGATTGGATACAGTATCAGGGGTTATGGGGAGAAGGCTGAGGAGTGGAAAAAGGATCAGCCATGATTGAATGGTGGAGCAGATTCGATGGGCCAATGGCCTAGTTCTGCTCCTGTGTCTTACGGTCTTATTTGTAATGTAGTGCATGACGGTTGGTGTTGATGGTGTGGGCTCCTGTACCTTGGATAAACCAAACAGACTATTAATTAGACAGCTTTGCAGAACACCTCCATTCTACCTGCAAAGGTGACTCCCAAGTTTCTAATTATCTATCACTTTCATTCATCATCCAACTTTCACTGTGATCTCCTTGTCCTGTCAAAGCCCAGTGTGTTTAAGGAACAGCATCTTTTTGGTGCATTGCAGCTCTTAAAACTCAGTACTAAATTCAAAATGTCCAATAACTGTCCTTTCCAGTTTGTGTAAGAACTGTCCACTTCTGATGTAAATCTAGGTTAACCCACATTTTCTCTCTCTAAACATGTTATTGATTGGATGAGTACTTCCAACATCCTTTAGATTTCCATCAGCACTGTGTTCAGCATTTTGTTCTCACAGTTGTCTTCATGACAAATTTGCCATGATGAACAATTCTTTGTAAATCTTTGTCAGGAAACACTAATGGCATTTGTGTCTTCTGTATTCTCTTGGTCTCCATCCTACCTCAGATATTCCGTTTGTTCTTTCCACCCTCGCCTCTTTCTGTAACCTAAAGCAAAGTTACTTCTTTTATTGTTTTATCCCCCCCCCCCCATTTCAGGTGATAGATCAGGGACTTGAAATATTAAATCTGTTTCCTTTCTCACTGTATAAACAATGTGGTTTGTCGTGTTCATGCTGAGACTGCAGAATGGTGAATTGTTTATTGTGCAAGATACTGTCATGAGTGATTTTTTTTGGTCATTCCCATGAGTACTGTGATATTCATTCTGCTTCTTAGTTCCCGAGGAATCTCAATAACTTCCGTGATATAATTCCTCTTCAAGTCAAATTCTGAAACTCTTGAGCATTGTTGAGGCCAGATGACTCGTGTAAGATCAAAACTTTTAATCTTCATTTTGGCAGAACATTTCTGAGGCCATGTGTAGTTATTCATTTTGAATGTTACTGGGGCATGTACAGTAAATTTAAGTGAAGAGCTTTTCACTCTACAATGTATTATGTGAGACAAACTGGAGGGAAAGAAGAGTTTTGAAAGGTCTTGAAAGTTTCTGAAGACTTATATCATCTGGTAAGTTTCTTTGCCTTTTTACCAGGGTAATTGCAGCAGTGGTGGATTTCTTCTGAAGGCACTTGTCTGATTTTTTCATTTGGCTTGCCCCAAACCAGTGACCCGAGTCTAATACCAGTTGCCTTCAGTGCAAAAGAAGTACAGTAGTATTAAATTTAGAAATTGTTGTAATCTGGAATGAACTGACTGAGAAGATGGGGTGGAGAGTGGGGGGGGGGAGGAACCAGATCAGATTTCACAGGAACTTTCAAAGCACATTTGGATAATTACTTGAAGAGATGTTTCTTTTCTACTTATTTTCAGAATGTGACTATCATAGCACAAGTTCATAAACAGAAGGAACTAGGCGATTCAAGCTAGCCTGATGCTCTCCCAGTCTGCAAGTTCAGAGTTCACACCAGTGCCTCGCACTAATACCCAATGCTCTTTGACCAGTATTTATTGCCTTTGTGCTGTGGGTTACCAAGCCATTTTAATGAGAGATACGGCACAGAACAGGCCCTACTGCACTGCCCAGCAACCCGCCAATTTAACCCTTGCATAATCACAGGAAAATTAACCTACTAACAGGTATATCTTCGGACTGTGGAAGGAAACTGGAGCACCTGGAGGAAGCCCACACGGTTCACAGGGAGAACATACAGACTCCTTACAGACAGTGGCAGGAACTGAACACAAGTCACCAGTGCAGTAAAGCAATGCTCTAATTTCTACACTACTGTGTTGCCCTATTTCAGAGGGTAGTTAGGAATTGAATGTATTTTTGTAGGTCTGGAGACACAATGGGCCAGTCTAGGTAATAAAAACAGATTTCCTACCCTGTGGAAAATTAATATATTTTTATAATAACAATCATGAAGTTTCACTGTCACTGCTATTAAAATCTACTTAAGATTCAGTTTATTAAATGAACCGGAAATTAAAAATCCCAGCCTGCTCGGTGGGATTTGTTCTCAATGTCCGGTGGAAGGAGGCTAATTAAATAGGATTGGGGTGTGCTGGAACAGGTTAGACCAAATGTTTTCCTTCTGTGCTATACTGTATCCAGTATGTGGGTAATTTAACTTCCTTATGACATTAAAGAATGGTTGATGCGCATTGATCCGTCAGGGACTGATGATATCCACATCTCTTGTGTTCAAGGTCTATGAACCAGAGTTAGAGCTCCCTAAACAAACTTCAAATTTGGCTGGTGCTTCGACATCTAGCCCACACTAGGAAGACCTCCCAAGTATGTCCTAATCACAGATGTCAGTGCAAGTTGAGCTTGGCCATTCTCACCCATTCATCAGTGACGTACTGAAAGGAGTTCTCAGTAATGAAATAGGACATGAACACCTTGCTACTTATCTGCTAGAACTAGCATGCATCTAGATGATGTCATGCCCACTTTAAGGCACCATGGTAGCGTAGTGGTTAGTGCATCACTATTGCAGCTCAGGGCATCGAAGTTCAGAGTTCAGTTCTGTTGGGATCTGTAAGCAAATCTGTACATTCCTCCCCATGTACTTGTGGGTTTCCGCCGGGAGCTCAGGTTTCATTTCCACAGTTCAACTATGTACTGGTTAGCAGGTTAATTTGTCATTGTAAATTGTTTCATGATTAGGCTTGGCTTAAATTGGTGGTTGCTGGGTGACACAGCTCAGTGGGTCAGAGGGCCTATTCCACATTGTATCTCTAAATAAATAAATAACTTTGACTAAGTATGGGATCAGGAGCCCAAAGTGAAGCAGGTCTCTAGGGGTTAAATGGAAATTGTGAAGCAAATTAGGATAATTAAATCGTTGGTTATTCTTTGTATCCTTGAAATATAGGTACAGGCACATCTGTGGTTTGCTGGATAATATCCAGATTTAGACTGAAGATTTAGCAAAAGAGGAAAAACACATGGATGTATGTGTTGTCCCTTCCAAGTTTTACCCATTCATAATTCCTTGAAACTGATAGCATTGCTTTATAGCATTACAGACATTTTTGTGAGGGTGCTCCTACAATGCGCTTGAGTAGGGTGTTCTAGGATTTAATGAACGATGAAGTATTTCCAAGTATTGGACTGGGAGTGCAGCCAACAGGGAATGGTATTCCTACACTTTTCCTGCCCTTGACTTCCTTTGTCAATCCCAAAAAAAATGTAGGCATTGTAAATAGAACATAAAATAGGACCCCCACAGAAACAGCCCCTTTGGCCCATCTAGTCTGTGCTGAACCTTTATCCTGCTTAGTCCCATCGACCTGCTCCTGGACCATAGCCCTCTATAACCCTCCCATCTATATACTTATCCAAACTTCTTTTAAATGTTGCAATGAACCCACAGCTAGCCCTTTTGCTAGCAGCCGATTCAATACTCATGTCGAAGCTTGGACTACAGAAGGAAAGGAGACAGGCTAACCCCTATTGACATCAATGGATCTGTGGTTGAGAGGGTGAACAGCTTTAAGTTCCTTGGCATAGACATCACCGAGGATCTCACATGGTCTGTACATACCAGCTGTCTGGTGATTAAAAAGCACAACAGCCCCTCTTTCACCTCAGTTTGGTATGGGGCCCCCAAATCCTAAGGACTTTCTACAGGGGCACAATTGAGAGCATCCTGACTGGCTGCATCACTGCCTGGTATGGGAACTGTACCTCCTTTAATCGCAGGACTCTGCAGAGAGTGGTGTGGACAGCCCAGCGCATCTGTAGTTGTGAACTTCCCACTATTCAGGACATTTACAAAGACAGGCGTGTAAAAAGGATCACTGGGGACCCGAGTTACCCCAACCACAAACTGTTCCCAGCTACTACAATCTGGGAAAATGGTATCACAGCATAAAAGCCAGGACCAAAAGGCTCCTGGACAGCTTCTTCCACCAGGCCATCTGACTGATCAATTCATACTGACACAACTGTATTTCTATGTTATATTGACTATCCTGTTGTACATAATATTTATTAGAAATTACTATAAATTGCACATTTAGACAGATGTAACATAAAGATATTTTACTCCTCTGTATATGAAGGATGTAAGTAATAAAGTCAATTCAATTCAATTCAAGTCTGAGTGAAGATGCACCCCTTAAACGTTTCACATTTCACCCTTAACCCTAGCTCACCCAACCGCAGTTGAAAAAAACCTGTTTGCATTTACCCTATCTCCACCCCTCATAATTTTGTATACCTCTATCAAATAGCCCCTTATTCTCCAATGCTCCAGGAAATAAGGTCCTATCCTTTTCAACCTTTCCCTATAACTCAGGTCCTCCAGTCCCATCAATATACTTGTAAATTTTACCTGCACACTGATAATCTTATTGATAGGTGACCAGAACTACACACACTACTCCAAATTTGGCCTCACCAGCATCTTGCATAACTCCAACATAACGTCCCAACTCCTGTACTCATACTTTGATTGATGAAGGCACATTATGGGGACATGGATTGTATCCCTGAGCTGTCATTACTTCACTTCTGAATGAGTCCCTCTTGTTGTAAGATGTATCTGTAAGTAGCTGCTCCCAGTCTGCATTTGCCAAGTCCTGTCTGAAATTGGTCTCCCCCAGTTCAGGATCTTAATTTCTAGACCACCCTTTGCCCTTTCTATAAGTACTTTTTGTTTGAAATTTACAGAATTAAGATCACATTAAACCTTCAACCATTTTCCTGGTTCTATTCACTAAAATTAGGTCCACTTTTGCCCTTCCTTCGTGCCGCCATCTGCACTTACCTTATTTAAGCTCATCACCCCTACTGGGGCATAAGCCACTGATAGCAGCTGGCCATAGTCCTCTATCCTGGGCCAGTCTTTCAAGTTGTACCCAGGTGCAGCCCATCTTTGAGGATCCTTCATCTCCCAGGGAGCTTCTGTTGGCATTTCTGTTGTACTGTTTTTTTAAAAGATGGGTTTGCTATGTCCATGCCCACCGTTCCTCCTTTTGCAGCTGGGCTTGGGACTGTCCATGGCAGAGTTAATCATCCACACACACAATGGCTTAAAAAGCTCCTCCTGATCTGAAATGAAAACAATGAATGCTGGATTAACTCAGCATATGTGGAAAGAAAAACAGAGTGAATGTTTCAGGTTCAAGACCCTTTATCAGAACTGAGAAAATTCCCTTTCAATGGATACTGCGTGACCTGCTGAATTTTTCCAGTAGTTTATGTTTCTATCAGGTAAACTTCAATAAAGCTCGCCACTAATGAACTTGTATAAGAAGGGTACAAATAAAGTAATTGAACATAGAGCAATACAGAAGAGTACATTCTCTTTGGCCCTCAATTTTGTGTCGACCTTTTAGTCTACTCTTAAGATCAATCTAATCTTTCCCTCCCACATAGCCCTCCATTTTTCTTTCATCATGTGCCTCTATAAGAGTCTCTTAAATGTCCTTAATGTATTTGTTTCTATTCCCACCACTGGCAGTGCATTCTCTCCTCTGCATCCCCTCTAAAGCTTCCACATCCTTCCTATAATGAGGAACCCAGAACTGAACACAATATTCCGAGTGTGGTCTGACCAGAGTTGTATAGAGCTGCAGCATAACCTTGCAGCTCTTGAACTCAGTTCCCTGAACTAATAAAGGCCAACAACATATGTCTTCTTAACCACCCGATCAACTTGTGGCAGCTTTAAAGGATCTATAGACTTGAATGCTAAGATCCCTCTGTTTCTCCACACTTTTAAGAAACCTGCCATTAACCCTGTATTATGCCTTCAAGTTTGACCTTTCAAAGTGAGTCACCTCACACTTTTCTAGATTGAACTCCATCTGCCACTTAGCCCAGCTCTGCATCCTGTCAACGTCACATTGTGTTTCTACCACAACACCACCAACCAAGAACATAAAATGCAGTAAACACTACGCATATTAGGTAGGGTCTATGCTAATGAAGCGCCTTCAGCCTGAAATGTTAACCCTGTTCCTTGCCTCAGATGCTGCCTGACCTGCTGAGTGTTTCCAGTATTTCCTGTTCGTGTTTTAGATTTCCATATCTGCAGTTCTTCAATTTTTATTTCCTGCAGTGATTCCTAGAAAAGGGATGACTAACTGCTAATAACTGTGAATCGTGAGTAGTCTTTGATTTCCCTTGATGTTCATTGGTGTCTATTTTGCTGTACTTGGTAGTCTCATCACTGGAATTCAGGCATTGGTTCTATGCTTAGACCAAGTCTTTGAGTTCTGGGGCAAATTGATGCTAGTGAAGGCCAAACTTAATGCTAGTTAAGCAGGTTACCAATGAATTAGTATTGTATGAAAGTTTAATTGAGAACACCTTGTGTCAACCTCCTCACAATTGAAACTTGCATATGCTTTTCTGGTTTGGATTTGTTCTTTTTCTTTGGAAAGGGTGTATGTGGGTGTATGTGGGATAATATTCGCTTTATTTGTAATATGTACAGTGAAATGTGTTGTTTGTGTCAATGGTCAACACAGTCCGAGGATTAGGTGAGGGCAGCCCACAGTGTTGACATGCTTCCGGCACCAAAGTAGCAGGCCCACAACTTACTAACCCTAACCAGTACGTGTTTGGAATGTGGGAGGAACCTGGAGCATCCAGAGGAAACCCACGCGGTCACAGTAGATAGTAAAAACTCTCATGGACAGCGACGGGAATTGAGCTGCTGCACTATAGTGCCACGTATACATTATCACTTAGATGCCAGAGTTGTAGTGTATGGGACAGCAAACCTTCAGTACAACAGCCAGGATTTTGTCTGGTTCTGTATAACACTTGCTGTATCCAACCCATTCAGCTGTCTTTTGATAACATGAATGAATTACATTAGCTGAAGACTGATGATAAAGATCTCAGCAGGGAACCAAGGCAAATCATCCACTTCTGGCTGAATATGGCTATAAATGCTTCAGCCTTCAGCACTCTCCTCTGCCTCTTGTTATCACTGAGTGTGGATGCCCTTGGAATTGCCTCTAGCCATTAGCCACTGAATTGTCCACTGCCTAAAAGGTCGCTCCTCAATTTTAAGGCTGTGCCCTCAAGTTCTGGATACCCCCGCCATAGGAAATATCCACTCCACTAGACCCTGTCTAGTCCTTTCAACATTCAGTAGGTTTCAATGAGATCTCCCCGCATTCTTCTAAATTCCATTGAGTACAGGCCCAAAGCTGCCAAATGCTTATAGGTTAACCCCTTCATTCCTGGAATCATTTTCATGTACCTCCTCTGGACTCTCTCCAATGACAACACATACTTTCTGAGATATGGGGCCCAAAACTGTTGACAATACTCCCAAGTGCAGCCTGACTAGTGTCTTATAAAGCCTCAGCATTATCTCTTCGTTTTTATATTTTATTCGCCTTGAAATAAATGGCAACATTGCAATTGCCTTCTTAATTTTCTGGGAGTCTTGCACGAGGTCTCCTAAGTCCCTTTGCACCTCTAATGTTTAAATTTTCTCATCATTTAGATAATAGTCTGCACTATTATTCCTTTTGCCAGAATGCATTGTCATACATTTCCCAACACTGTGTTCCATCTGCCATTTTTTTGCTCATTCTTCCAATTTGTCTAAGTCCAGCTGCAATCGCATTGCTTCCTCGGCATTACCTATCACTCCATCTAACTTTATATCATTCGCAAACTTTGCCACAAAGCCATCAATTTCATTATCTAAATCATTGACAAACAATGTGAAAAGTAACAATCTCAATACTGACCCCTGAGGAATACCATCAGTCACTGGCAGCCAATCAGAGGAGGCCCCATTTATTCCCACTGGTTGCCTCCTTGCCTGTCAGCTATTCCTCTATCCATGCCAGTATCTTTCCTGTAATACCACAGGATTTTATCTTGTCAAGCAGCCTCGTGTGTGGTGCTTTATCAAATGCCTTCTGAAAATCCAAGTAAATGACATCCATTGCCTCTCGTTTGACAACCCTGCTTGTTATTTCCTCAAAGAATTCTAACAGATTTGTCAGGCAAGATTTCCCTTTACAGAAGCCATGCTGACTTTGACTTATTTTATCATTAGTATCCAAGTACCTCGAAGCCACATCCTTAATAATAGACTCCAACACTTTCCCAACCGCTGAGGTTAGGCTAACTGGCCTATAACTTCCTCTCTTTTGTCTTCTTCCCTTCAAGAGTGGAGTGACATTTGCGATCTTCCAGTCCTCTGGTACCATGCCAGAATCAAGTGATTCTTGAAAGATCATCCGATCCAATGCATCCGTTATCTCTTGAGCAACTTCTCTCAGGACTCTGGGATGTAGTCCATCTGGTCAAAAGGACTTATCCACCTTAAGACCTTTGAGTTTGCCTAGCACTTTTTCTTTTGTAATAACAATGGCACTCACTCCTGCTTCCTGACACTCGCGGACCTCTAGCATACAGCTAGAGTCTTCCACAGTAAAGACTGAAGCAGAGTACTTATTAAGTTCATCTGCCATTTCTTTGTTCCCCATTACTACCTCACCGGCATCATTTTCCAGTGGTCCAATATCAACTCTCACCTGCCTTTCAGGTTGGAGAAACAACACCTTATATTCCGTCTGGGTAACCTCCAACCTGATGGCAAGAACATTGACTTCGCTAACTTCCGTTAATGCCCAACATCCCCCTTGTACCCCATCCATTATTTATTACATTTTTTTCTCTCTCTCCTTTTTCTCCCTCTGTCCCCCTCACTATACTCCTTGCCCATCCTCTGGGCTTCCCCCTCCCCCTTTCTTTCTCCCTAGGCCTCCCGTCCCATGATCCTCTCATATCCCTTTTGCCAATCAACTTTCCAGCTCTTAGCTCCATCCCTCCCCCTCCTGTCTTCTCCTATGATTTCGGATCTCCCCCTCCCCTTCTCACTTTCAAATCTCTTACTAGCTCTTCTTTCAGTTAGTCCTGACGAAGGGTCTCGGCCCGAAACATTAACTGTACCTCTTCCTATAGATGCTGCCTGGCCTGCTGGGTTCACCAGCAATTTTTATGTGTGTTGCTTGAAATTCCAGCATCTGCAGATTTCCTTGTGTCTCACATGCCTTTTATTCATTATATAACAAAAAAACTTCTGGTATCCTGCTTTATATTATTGGCTAGTTTACCCTCATATTTCATCTTTCCCTGAAAGCTTTTTTTTTAGTTGCCTTTTGTTGGATTTTAAAAGCTTCCCAGTCATCCAACTTCCCACTCACTTTTGTTACCTTATATGCCCTTTCCTTTGCTTTATGCAGTCTCAACTTCCCTGTCAGCCAAGATTTTACCTCTGTTCCGCCATCATCCCTGCCAGTATCCCCCTCCAATGCACCTGGGAAAGCTCCTCTCTCATGCCTCTGTAATCTCCTTTATTCCATTGTGATACTGATACATGTGACTTGTGCTTCTCCCTCTCAAACTGCAGTATGATCACTGTCTCCTAAGTGTTCCTTTACATTAAGCTCCCTAATAAGATCTGGATTATTACACATTGCCCAGTCTAAGATGGCCTTTCCCCTAGTAGACTTGAACACAAGCTACCTTAAAAAGCCATCTTGTAGGCATTCAACAAAGTGATCTGACACCAACCTGATTTTCCCCAAACCCCTTGCACATTGAAGTCACCCACTACAATTAAGGTATTACCCTTATGACACGCCCTTTCCAGCTCCCTTTGCAATCTCAGCCTCACATTCTGGCTACTATTTGGAGGCTTATATATGATTCCCATAATGGGTTTTTTACCCTTGCACTTTCTTAATCCACCCACAGAGATTCAACATTCTCTGACCCTATGTTATCACTTTCTAAAGATTTAATTCCATCTCTTAACAACATAGCCACACCACTGATTATGTCTTCCTGCCTGTCCTATCCACTCATGGGAAAGGCTTTGTGAGTTAACTCTGAGGGGAAAAGTCCTGAGCTGGTCCCTAAAGCTGTCCTGTGTTGAGTTCAACACTGACTGGCAACTCCTGTGACACCGCTGGTGCCAATCTGTGTCAGTCTCAGCTGTTCCTTTAGATTCATCAGCTGAGTGGAAAGAGGAAGCCTGCTGCACGGGCAACAGCTTGCTCCCCATATTGTACTGCCTTGTGTTTCAAGTAACAGCACTGCACTAACAATGCAGACAGCTAGGAGGCAACGTCCATGGTCGACCCTGACTAATAGAGGGCCTCCCTCCCATCGAATGGGACATTTTGTAAATGTAGCAAAACATTCAAATATTTATCTGTAAAGTCATAAAGTCATAATCTGAACTGCCCCCAACACACCCTTGGGATGTATTGGTTGTTACTGCGAGCGATACATTTCACTGTAAGTTTTGATGTTCACATGACAAATAATAATCTTGAATCTAATGTGTTCGGTAGAGATACTTGTACATTTAAGTTGTTTGCTGAACTGGTGAGAATTACTGCTGTATTTAAATTTTTAAAGAAAATCTAAACATAGCATCCAATTTCTAGTAACCAAATTGTTATCTAGAGTCCATAATTCAAACTGACATCAGATAATTTGAAAAATGTAAGTGGTCAGTGTGGCATTTGGAAAGCTTTGCAGACTTTGCTGTTGGAAGTAGGCACTGATTTGATTATGACATTTGACATGTCTGATCCTGTCCGTATCTTGCTGTTTTCCATCTGTTCATTTGATATCGTAGCTTTGCTGATTGGTGGTGCTATAACATAGCATGAGGATAAAGAGCTTGACCTTTACAAGTGACATCTTCCCATAGCTTCCCACTGTTCAGAGTCGCCATGTTCCATATAACACTAAAAACCTGCGTGGAGCCATTCATAGGGAAATGTCCCAAAGTACATTTACAGAAATCTGATGTCAGTAAGATCATATGTACTTTTGAGATAATGGAGCAAAATTGGGTCATTCGACCCATCAAGTCTGCTCTGCCATTCTGTCAGTTGTGGCTAATTTATTAGCCCCTTTCACTGTCTCTGGAAATATGGCTTGTTAGCTCCTCACTAACAGCCACTGAATTCTGCGGTGACAACCCACCTTTCTCTGGCTTCGTACGTCTAAGGTATATACGACTTTGGTCCCGCCAAATCCATGAGATTGGGATGTCTTGACCATCCAAACCACGGTTTGTGTGAATGCTGTGTAATTTACTGCCCTGTAATAGCCAGTCAGCATGAAATAACAGATCACGCTCTACATACATAGAAACATATAAAACCTACAGCACAATACAGGCCCTTCGGCCCACAAAGCTGTGCCGAACATGTCCCTACCTTAGAACCACCCTAGGCTTTACCCATAGCCCTCTATTTTTCTAAACTCCATGTAGCCATCCAGAGTCTCTTAAGAGACCCTATTGTTTCCGCCTCCACTGCTGCCGCCGGCAGCCCATTCCACGCACTCACCACTCTCTGCGTAAAAAAACTTATCCCTGACATCTCCTTTGTACCTACTTCTAAGCACCTTAAAACTATGCCCTCTCGTGCTAGCCAATTCAGCCCTGGGAAAAAGCCTCTGACTATCCATATGATCAATGCTCACTTCCTCATCCAGGTCATTAATAAAAATCACAAAGAATAGGGGTCCCAGAACAGATCCCTGAGGCACGCCACTTTATACAATTATCAAAAAGTATATTTGTGAACGTTAACTTATCCAAAGAGTTAGTAAAGAAAAGAAACAAAAGGGCCCATTATATTTAAACAGTCAAATATGCACAGGTTGGAGCTCAAATCTTCCAAAAATCATATTCACCAATCCTCAGCAGACCTCTGCACCTGGGCTCCATCGAATTGCGTTTCCCCACCAGATCGAATCCTACAAACAGTTCTCTCTAGCGCCTTCTCTCTTCATCTCTCGCTGGTGTCAGTCACAAAACCGCTTCCTCAGCCTTCTCTAGAACCTTCTTCCCGTTCCATTCTCCTGATTGGATGGCCCACCTTCCTAAGCGTCCCTTATTTCCAACAGTAACCCAAACACTGCTTCTACAGAAAGACCATTACATGAAATACCCTACAACATTAGAAGTAAAACCTTTACCGGGGTGTTACGCTTGACCGTCTCCCCCACCCCCACCAAAATAGTCATGTCCTCATGACTTGAAATCATACATCAACTCTTCATTAATAACACAGTCTTCAAAGGAATTTCATGATGTCAGAATCTCTGAGCCATTTGTAAAATGGTAGTGACACATATCACTGGTGAAATAGGCACAATACTCTGTTCCCTCGGTGTGATATGGTTCCTGACTCTTTTATCGCATCATCTGCTTCTCAGTTTCGGACACTTCCTAGCATCTTTCCTCTCTACATGGAGAGGCCTCTCCCTGTCTATTACTCATGTCTTCCGGCAAATCAGGTAACCCTGTCACTTGGCTCAGATCAGCTTCCCGGTTACTTTAGAGCCCAGTCCCCTTTTCATTGTTCAGCCACAAAACTGCCTCTCCACCCCCCAGTTTCATCACATCATAGAAAACCTACAGCACCATTCAGGCTCCTCGGCTCACAATGCTGTGCCAAGCATGTACTTACTTAGAAATTACCTAGGGTTACCATGTCAGGCGTAGGTACCCAGTGGGCAGACAACTTATGCTTCACTGGTAGCCCCAGGTTCTTTACGCGAACTGTCTCCAGGCATCAGTTGGGAACTAACCTCTGTTAATTCATAAGCCTTTTGCAATTCCCTCCTCATGTCAGGCACATACTTCAGAGGCAAATCTTCCCCACCAGTCCCAAAACAGTGGTCTACAGGCAATCTCACTTGGCGCCCAAACATTAAGTAATATGGCAAGTAGGCGAGTATCCAGTAGCTTCATTCTGTGTACAGTTGTAGCAGTGGACTTAATGCCCAATATGTTAATTCTATTTTTTGTTCTTGCTGAGCTCCAGGGTTCCGAGCATGTCTAGCAATGTCTGGTTGAACCTCTCTGGCTGGGGATCACCCTGAAGGTCACAAGGCGTAATCCTTGACTCCAAGCATGCTCAGTAACTCATGTATGAGCCTACTCTCAAAATCCCTTCCCTGATCGCTATGTATCTGTCTGGGAAGATCATAATGAATGAAATACTTCTCCTATAACACTTTGGCCATGGTGGCTGCCCCCTGATCCTTTGTAGGGAAGGCTTGCGCATATCTGGTGTAGCCATCAGTAATAACCAAGACATTTGCCCTGTTGCTGGAATTGGGCTTCATGGAGAGGAAATCCATGCATACCAGATCAAGTGGCCCCGCACTCTGCAAATGGGATAAAGGAAAGGCCCTCGTAGGCAGTATCTACCTCTGAATGCATGACTTGCTGTACTCTTTGACCTCAGGCTTCATTTGGAACCGATCTCTGACCAATCTATAGGTCGTGTTAACCCCTAAATGAAGGGACTTCAACACAATCCTGCGATACTTCTCAGGCAGAACCAACTGGAAGTGCTGAGGCCTGTCTGGAGGAGACGTGACCCAGTATATAATCTGGTTCCTCAACTCCAGTTTGTTCGATTCTCTCAGCAGTAGTGATATGGCAGGGTGTTTCATCTTTTCAGCTTTGGCTATATCTCCTTCTGCAACAGCTGACCAAATGGTTCCTGTACAAGGGTCATTTCACTGAGTGGCAGCCACTTCCCCTGGACTCAACTGGGGCAATTGCTTTGTATTCACTGCAGTGAGGTTGCAGTAAACTTGTGGAATGGTGTAATCAGAAGCTCCCAAATGATCCACCACTCGATTCTGCCCTTGCCTTGCCTCCCCGTGATGGAAACCTGGCACATTGCTTTAAGTCCGGGTGCAGGAATGCTCTCCTACGCTCTGTCCAGTTCCAGCTCTTCATGCGCACATCGGGACAAATCATCTGTTCCGGCTCCTTTGCTGGTCCTTCAGGCTGAAATCATAAGCAAACAATGCCGCCTACCAACAATGGCCTGTGGCATCCAATATCCTCCGCTGACATCTATACAAGGGTCATTTCCAAGCAAGTTCCAGCAACAGGGCAAATGTCTTGGTTATTACTGATGGCTACACCAGATATGCGCAAGCCTTCCCTACAAAGGATCGGGGGCAGCCACCGTGGCCAAAGTGTTACAGGAGAAGTATTTCATTCATTATGATCTTCCCAGACAGATGCATAGCGATCAGGGAAGGGATTTTGAGAGTAGGCTCAAAATCTGTAAGCAATACATACGGAAATCGGGGTCTGCAAAAACCAACACAGGCACTTTCGTCAGCAGCTCCTTCGGCAACTGAAAGGCATCTTTACATTTTGCAACCCATCTTACTGCAAAAGGCTCTGAAGGGCTAAGATAATCTTTACCATCCTCTCTTTTCGTCCTCCTTCCTTTTGTCCTCAAGGGAGGGTAACTGCACAGAAGCTGATTTAAAGGGTGACTCACTTTAGAGCAGGGGTCCCCAACCTTTTTTGCACAGCGGACTGGTTTAATATTGACAATATTCTTGCGGACCGACCGACCCCAGGGGTGGGGGGTGGCGGCACTAGGGTTGCCAACTTTCTCACTCCCAAATAAGGGACAAGAGTAGCAGTCAAATACGGGACACTTGTGTTTACCCCGAGAAAGACTGCCATGACCATGAAGCCTTATGCGGGCACCCGTGTGTGCATGTGTGACTTGTGCATACATGACGTGCGCATGCATGTACGTGCCGATTTTTTTTCTACAAATCGTTTTTGACGATTCTGTTCAGTGAAACTACAGAACATACATTATTTCTACTTTATATAGTCTGTGTATTTATCATATCATTCCTGCTTTTACTATATGTTAGTGTTATTTTAGGTTTTATGTGTTATTTGGTATGGTAGGTTATTTTTTGGGTCTGAGAATGCTCAAAAATTTTTCCCATATAAATTAATGGTAATTGCTTCTTCGCTTTATGCCATTTCGGCACCAAAGGTTTCATAGGAACGCTCTACCTTAGCGGGGGAAATACGGGACAGGGGCGGTCCTGTATGGGACAAACCAATTTAGCCCAATATACAGGATATCCCGGCTATACAGGGCAGTTGGCAACCCTGGGGGGTGGGTGTTAATCACGACCGGAATAGAGGTGATAAGTCAACTATAAGTCACTTATAAGTGGCTAATGCACTCAATTTTGTTTCTAAAAGGGTTTATCTAACGAATTTAATATTAAACACACAGCGCATATTTTCCTTGCATGAATATAGTGGTAAGTCAATTATATATTTGTAAGTCACTTATAAGTCAATAGCATCATAACATTTTAAGTAACGTTTGGATATTAAACACACCGCATATTTTCCTCGTATGAACATATAAATTCATTGCAACACACCAATATCGCTGAATCAGTGGGAGCCCTGGGCTTGTTTCCCTGCAACAAGATGGTCCCATCGAGGGGTGATGGGAGACAGTGATACTCGAAGGGGGTTCCTTATGTCCAGTCTATTCTGCAATTTAGTTTTCATTGCATTCATTGCAGAAAACCCCGCTTCGCAGAGATATGTTGGAAAGGGAAGCAACGTTTTCAGTGGCTATCTCAGGATATTTAGCCTTGACTTTGATCCAGAATGCCGGCAGGAATGTTATGTCAAACATACTTTTCAGCCCACCGTCATTTGCAAGCTTGAGGAGTTGATCTTCTTCCCGCACTGACATGGATAACGCGTGCATAATGACCTTGTATGCGTTCAAGTTCAACAGTGGGCGTGACAGGGAATGAGGAAAGGTGCAGCTGACTCATATCGCCAATCATATCGTTTCCTCGCGGCCCGGTAGCACATGCTTTGCGGCCTGGTGGTTGGGGACAACTGCTTTAGAGTAGTCCTGCACGAACCTCCAATAGTACCCATAGAATCCAAGGAACGAATGCAGGGCGCTCACAGTCTGGGGCCTTAGCCATGTGGTCACTGCCTCTATCTTAGACGGATCGATAGCTACTCCATCCCATGAGACTATGTGCCCAACATAATTGACAGACTCCTTGTAGAACTGGCACTTGTCCAGGGAAACTGTTAAGCCTTGAGCTTTTAGGTGGCCCAGCACCTTTAGTAGTCTCACTTCATGTTCCTCCAAGTTGGACCCGAACACTGAGATCATCTAGGTACACCAACACCTCAAGCAAGTTCATATCCCCAACAGTCTTCTCCATAACATGCTGAGAAGTCGTTGGGGCTCCCAATTTTCCCTGGGGCATCTTTTCAAACTGGAAGAATCCCAGTAGACATATAAATGCCATCTTCTCTTTGACAGCCTCACTCATAGGTATCTGATAATACCCACTCCTTAGGTCCAGTCCACCAAACCACTTCACTCCACTCAGGCAGGCCAGTGCGTCCTCGATCCTCGGGATAATATACTGGTCGGGGACTGTGCGTCAGTTCAGAGTCCGAAAGTTAACACAGATTTGTACCTTACCCTTCTTCTTCCTCACCACCTCTATGGGGGATGCATAGGGACTCCTGGACTCAAGTGATGTTTCCAGCTTCCGCAGGTGCTGCTGAATGTTCTCCACCTCAGCGGGTGCCAGTGGCTGAGACCTTTCTCTGAAAGGGGTGTCCTCTGTCATTTGGATGGTGTGACGAGTACTCTTGGAACAACCCACATTAACTCAGCAGTAGAAAAGACAGCTTTGAACTTCAACATCTTCTCTGTCAATCTCCTCTTCCACCCTCCAGGAACCGGAGAGTTACCAAAGTTAAATGATTGGCTGTCAACATTTCCTTTCCAGGAGAGGGTTTCTCTGCTGTTTGTCTCACCAGAAAACCAGACATTACAGTCACTGGAAAAAGCTGTGCCATCGGCATTTTGCGTCTGAGAGTGACCTCCCTCTCCGAGGTGTTCCTGACAATCAGTGTCATCCTGTTTACCTGTACAACTGATGTCCTCTGCAGGTCGGGCCTCACCAGTACCCCAGCAGATAAGTGTGACTGTTGTTCGTGGTGTTCCGGAGCATCACCAGGAGGGCCTCGGCATCAGGCATTCTGGGAAATTAGGGGTTTTCCATCACTCTTGCTACTTCCCCAGGCTGCAACATGATGGGTTTGGACTGGGTGTACCGCACAGTTCCACATTTGTGCTCATCATCCAGCCTAGGACAGGTGCATACTTCCTCAAAACCAGCTCTGAACATGGTGAATGGACAAGGTTTTCAGAACGCTCTCTCTCCAACTTTCTCCTTGCAAGCACCCACTAGATCGTCACACTAGGAGTATTTGTTCCCACAAGAATTGAAGCTTCACCCTTGACCGGATCCAGACAAACCAAGGACCTCAGCTACTCCCACATCTACTTCCAAAAGCTCCAGCTTCAAAGTCAAGTAACCATCAGAGAGGTGGTCATCAGCTCTAGGGTTATGAGGACACCACTGAGTGGTATCAATGGTAAATGCGTCCAATACCGATTGTAGAAGGATCTGTACAGCAGAGTAACCTGAGAACCTGTGTCAAGTATGGCTCTAGCATAAATACCCTTGATCCATAAGGATATACTGGAGCCTGGCCCCACTAAGCCTTCAGGAATAGGGTTTTTCACTTTAATGTTTTCCTTGACACATTGATTGGAACGTGATCCCTCTGAGATACCATGCCGTTCCATCACTGGGTCTCTGCGGAGTTTCCCGACTTCCCCGTCTGTTTAAGTGACTGTAGGCTCACTTTCCAGAGGTTTCCCCGTCCTTCACACAGTTCCCCCTCCTCACCACAAACAATACCAGCGGTTCCCATTTTCAAGGGAGCCCGTTCAATAGCAGAACTCTGCTTAGTACACCTCATCAATGGGTCCGACTCCCTGTCATCTTTGTCATGCTTGGAGGCAGCACCACTGATTACAACCGAAATAGCTCAGCTCTAAAATCTGCCATGAACTCCTGTATCACCCCCGCTTGTGGGACATCAGGGGTCACTTCAGCAACAGAGGCTACTACCGAGGACTCGGCCCTGACGGAGGCCTCCTGTTCTTCCAATACATTTTCTCCTCTCTTACTTCTCTGATCAGATCAACAAACGAGGGATGAGGGCGTATCTTACAAGACATTTGGAGGCTGAAGGCGATCATGTCCTGTGACTGTGTACCCTTTGTCACTTGGTCCATCCTTAATTGATTCACCTCAGCCATTTGGATGGCCCCTGTACATCACAAACAATGCAGCTGTCTCTCTAGCCAAAAAATGTAGGTGGAAGGTTTCTCCCCCTTCTCCTGAAACATACACCACTGGGCTTCCTGTCATGCCAAAAACATTTTCTAGTGCTTGCACGTAGCCTGCAGAGCTAACTAAGGAATTCTCTACCTTTAAGGACCTCACTACTTCAGCAGCCGGACCTTCTAGACTCTCTACCAGTTGCTGTCTTTTCGATTATCAGAGCACTGCCACTCATCCAGCATCTGAGAGGTCTGCTCTGCCCAAGTTTCATATTCCTCCTCCTCTCCCTCGGGTTGGATGTCACTCCGAGAACATCCTCAGCCTACAGTAACTTTGGCTCTCTGCCAGTGCACTTTGCCATTTATCCGCAAAGGCCGATAGCAACCCAGAATTTTCATCCCTCACTAGAGGGCTAATTAGATCTTCCACATCACTCCACTCCTATCCCCTCGCTCCGCTCCTGTCCCCTCACAATGAGATATAGGAGCAGAATTACACCATTTAACCCATCAAGTCTGCTCTGCCATTCAGTCATGGCTGATTTATTAGCCCTCTCACTGTAACCTTTGACATCCTTACTAATTAACCCTATTCTCCTTCTGAATCCTATTCTCTCTCTGAACTCTGTACTCCAGCCTTCTCCCCATAACCTCTTATATACCTACTGCTTGTGTGTTTAAGGAAGTGATCTGAGAAATGGGTGTGTGATGTTGGGAATGAGCAGGTTTTATTCAACTGTGAGTAACATTTATTGGCACTCTAAGCCTCTGCAGTCCTGTGGGAAAAGGCTTGTAGGGAATTTCATAATTTAGATCTGGTGATGATGAATGACAAGCCATTTCCAAGTTAAAGAACTTCTTTAGCCAAAGGGTGGTGATCAATGAATCTGGGATTCACTGCCACAGACATCTGTGGAGACCAAGTCATTGGGTATATTTGAAGTAGAGGTTGACAAGTTGATGATGAGTAAGGGTATCAAAAGTTACAGGAGAATGGGGTAAGAGAGATAATAAATTAGCCTTAATGCAATGGCAGAGCAGACTCCATGGGCCAAACTTTGCTCCTAAGTCTTATGGTCTAAGTTGAGAGGTACGTGACTTGGAGGAAAATCAGCAGTTCTCCATTACCCTGCTGCCTTTGAACCTTTTGGGAGGTAAAGGTAAGGTCAGGGAGTTGGTTCTGAGTGACTGCAATGCAAATTGTACGTGGTACACGTTATGGCCATGGTATGCTGATGGGAGTGGGAGGAGGGGGTGCGAAGGGGACGAATAAATGTTTAGGGTGGTGGATCGGCACTGTGTTCCCCTGGATACTGTTGTGCTTCTTGGGCAAGTGGAGAGTATTCCATCATGCTTCTGATTTGTAGGTGGTGGGATAGCTCTGGGAATTCAGGATGTCAATCAACAATTGACCTCTTATAGCCACAGTATTTAAGAAACAAGTCACACGCTTGTGAGATTTAATATGCAAGAATGTTGTTGTGTTGTCAGATCCACGATTCCTCAGGGTCATGGCGTGTATTTTGATTAAGTATAAGATTAGGATGTCTGGGAAATACATGTTACAGATCTCCTCTAACACGTTCCCAATTTCTGTGCAGTCATTGGGTATGCAGGTCTGGACATGGAACAACATTTCAGTTGTGTGGCTCCTTTCCATCAGGAGTATCCTGCCAGAATGCCTCAGAACACAGTAGCCAAGCTCAGGCAAATCATCTTTCTAACACAGATTTTGAGTTCATTTTTTGCCAATTTTGTAACTATTTTCCCCACCTCACTTTCCAAAGAGACAGATTCCTTGTGATATTGAACAGTATGAGTGTGCTCTACATGTGTTAACGGTGCTGAGAGATGCATATGTGCTCAGCTAGTGACGCTGTCATGCAGTTAACAGTCAGAATTTTGTACTTTTAAAGTCTTGCATTCTGTGAGATCTCTTCAGGTGGAGTCAGAAGAGGTGGAATTGGGGAATATCTCTAGCAACCACTACTTACACTTAAACTACTTCTGAGGCCTCCATTGGTCAGTCAATCATAGATGTTGCATCCTAGCTGTCTACGTATACACAGGGCAGTATGATATGGAGAGCAAGCTGTTGACCATACAGCAGGTTTCCCCTCTCCATGCAGCTGATGAATCAAAAGAACATAGAACATACAATAGTACAACACAGTACAGGCCCTTCGGCCCACATTGTTGTGCCGACCCTCAAACCCTGCCTCTCATATAACCCCCCACCTTAAATTCCTCCATATACCTGTCCAGTAGTCTCTTAAACTTCACCAGTGTACCTGCCTCCACCACTGACTCAGGCAGTGTATTCCACGCACCAACCACTCTCTGAGTGAAAAAACCTTCCTCTAAAATCCCCCTTGAACTTCCCACCCCTTACCTTAAAGCCATGTCCCCTTTTATTGAGCAGTGGTGCCCTGGGGAAGAGGCACTGGCTATCCACTCTATCTATTCCTTTTAATATCTTTTGTACCTCGATGCTGTCTCCTGTCATCCTCCTTCTCTCCAAAGAGTAAAGCCCTAGCTCCTTTAATCTCTGATCATAATCCATACTGTCTAAACCAGGCAGCATCCTGGTAAATCTCCTCTGTACCCTTTCCAATGCTTCCACATCCTTCCTATAGTGAGGTGACCAGAACTGGACACAGTATTCCAAGTGTGGCCTAACCAGAGTTTTATAGAGCTGCATCATTACCTTGCAACTCTTAAACTCTATCCCTCGACTTATGAAAGCTAATACCCGATAAGCTTTCTTAACTACCCTATCTACCTGTGAGGCAACTTTCAGGGATCTGTGGACATGTACCCCCAGATCCCTCTGCTCCTCCACACTGCCAAGTATCCTGCCATTTACTTTGTACTCTGCCTTGGAGTTTGTCCTTCCAAAGCGTACCACCTCACACTTCTCCGGGTTGAACTCCATCTGCCACTTCTGCAACCTATCAATGTCTCTCTGCAATCTTCGACAATGCTCTACACTATCTACAACACCACCAACCTTTGTGTCGTCTGCAAACTTGCCAACCCACCCTTCTACCCCGACATCCAGGTGGTTAATAAAAATCACGAAAAGTAGAGGTCCCAGAACAGATCCTTGTGGGACACCACTAGTCACAACCCTCCAATCCAAATGTACTCCTTCCACCACGACCCTCTGCCTTCTGCAGGTAAGCCAGCTTTGAATCCACCTGGCCAAACTTCCCTGGATCCCATGCCTTCTGACTTTCTGAATAAGCCTACCGTGTGGAACCTTGTCAAATGCCTTACTAAAATCCATGTGGATCACATCCACTGCACTACCCTCATCTGTATGCCTGGTCACCTCCTCAAAGAACTCTGTCAGGCTTGTTAGACACGATCTGCCCTTCACAAAGCCATGCTGACTGTCCCTGATCAGACCATGATTCTCTAAATGCCCATAGATCCTATCTCTAAGAATCCTTTCCAACAACTTTCCTACCACAGGCATAAGGCTATGACAGACACTGATATAGTTTGGCACCTGCAACATTGCAGGACTTAACCTTGGACTGCCTATGGGATTCTTGCTCCAGATATTTTCTCAAGGTTTACTCCCAGAGCTTTTGCTGCATTATGCTGTGGGGATGTTTCACTGCAGCGTGCCCTGGAAGGCTTGTGAAGATGGAGGGTAAAATGAATGCAACAGAATTTAGGGAAGTCCTGGAGGAAAAACTGATGCAAGAGAACTGCATCTTGGGAGAAGATTTGTTTTCCAGCAAGACAATGACCCTAAGCATAAAGCCAAAGCTACACAGAAATGGCTTAAAAACAACGAAGTTAATGTCACTGAGTGGCCAAGTCAGAGTCTCGACCTCAATCCAATAGAGAATTTGTGGCTGGACTTGAAAAGGGCTGTTCGCTCATGATCCCCATGCAATCTGATAGAGTTTGAGCAGTTTTGTAAAGAAGAATGGGGAAAATTTTCAGTGTTCAGATATGCAAAGCTGATAGAGACCTATCCACACAGACTCAAGGATGTAATTGCTGCCAAAGGTGCATCTACTAAATACTGATTTGAAGGGCTGAATAATTATGCAATGAATTATTGTCTTTTATATTTGTAATTAATTTTGATCATTTTGTAGAGATCTGGTTGCATTTTTGACATGAAAGTCTTTTTCAATTGAACAGTGTCAAAAAAACCAAATTAAATCCACTGATTCAATATTGTAAAACAATAAAAGTTGAGAACTTCCAGTGGGGGTGAATATTTTTTATAGGCACTGTATCCATGCTGGCTCAGGACGCTGATGGTTATAGAATAATAACATCCTGAACTTGGTGGTGTGAGACCCAAGGTTCCTGTACCTCCTGCTCAATGGTAGTAGCGAGACCAGTGAGGAAATGAGGCCTAAAGAAGGGGAGACCCTGGCAGGACCAAGCTGAGTCTTTGATTTCAACTTTAATAAAGTTATATAGAATAGAAAAATATGGTGGCAGCAGAGTTACAGAGCAAAAATTATAAATAATCTGCAAAATAAAAGACTTGCTGCACTACAAATGGTGTCTCCTAATTACAGATGCCACAGTGAAAAGGCACCCAGAAGATAACCTGGAGTAATACAGACTTGGGATATTAGATTCAGTTCTGGTGCCTCATCGTAGAAAGGATGTGGAAGCTTTAGAGAGAGTGCAGAAGGGATTTACCAGGATGCTGCATGGATTAAAGAGCATGTTTTATGAAGAGAGGTTAAGTAAGCTGGGACTTTTCTCTTTAGAGCAAAGGAGGATGAGAGGTGTACAAGATAAGACAGGGTATTCAGCCAGCACCTTTTAGTCAAGATGCAAATAGCTACTACAAGATGGCATATTTTTAGGAAGATTAGAGGAGAGGATAGGGGAGATGTCAGTGGTAATTTTATTTACACACAAAATGGTAGGTATATGGAATGCCCAGCCAGGAGTGGTATTGGAGGCAGATACATTAAAGGCATTTAAGAGACTCTGGGATAGATGATCAAACTTTTATCCTTCTTGGGGGGAGGTGTTACATGTTACCGTTGCTTTGATTAAACATAAGCGTCATTTAAGTGCGTGGGGGATGACGTCATATAACAAACAGGGGAAGAGTTCTTCAATTCCAATCGGGAGTTTTCTGGAAATTACGGTAGCTACGACTGTGAGCTGCCAGCGGGAGAGTGAGCTGGATGGAGTTAGTTAAAGAGTCCACTACAGCAGTGGGCGATCCTAATATTTCTCCATGTCAAGTCAAGTCACTTTTTATTGTAATTTCAACCATAACTGCTGGTACAGAACATAGTAAAAATGAGACAATGTTTTCCAGGACCATGGCGCTACATGAAACAATACAAGAACTACACTGAACTACACAAAAACTACACTAGACTACAGTCCTATTCAGGACTGCATAAAGTGCACAAAACAGTGCAGGCATTACAATAAATAATAAACAAGACAATAGGCACAGTAGAGGGCATTAGGTTGATGTCAGTCCAGGCTCTGGGTATTGAGGAGTCTGATGGCTTGGTGGAAGAAACTGTTACATAGTCTGGTCGTGAGAGCCCGAATGCTTCGGTGCCTTTTTCCAGCTGGCAGGAGGGAGAAGAGTTTATATGAGGGGTGCGTGGGGTCTTTCATAATGCTGTTTGCTTTACGGATGAAGCGTGTGGTGTAAATGCCTGTAATGGCGGGAAGAGAATTCCCGATGATCTTCTCAGCTGACCTCACTATCCGCTGCAGGGTCTTGCGATCTGAGATGGTGCAATTTCCGAACCAGGCAGTGATGCAGCTGCTCAGGATGCTCTCAATACAACCTCTGTAGAATGTGGTGAGGATGGGAGGGTGGGTGGGAGATGGACTTTTCACAGCCTTCGCAGAAAGTTGAGACGCTGCTGGGCTTTCTTTGCTATGGAGCTGGTGCTGAGGGACCAGGTGAGATTCTCCGCCAGGTGAACACCAAGAAATTTGGTGCTCTTAACGCTCTCTACAGAGGAGTCATCGATGTTCAGCGGAGAGTGGTTGCTCTGTGTCCTCCTGAAGTCAACAACTATCTCTTTAACGGCACACAGTAAATATTGGATACTTGACTGTCACTTTGTATGATCCATACATGGATTTCTGGAGTATTCTGTGGCGACCACTTTTTGTTAATCTGATAATGGATTCGGGTGTGTTACATGGCGACCACTCGTGTTAAGGAGTATTCCGTGACTGTCACCTTCGGATATCCTTACGTGGATTTTGGAACTCAGACTTTACTTTGTTACTGCCGCATGGACTCCAGTTTTTAAGTGACGTCTACTCGACGTCTGGAACCTTCTGTGACTGTTGCCTTGCTTTCCCTGTGTGGTCCCCATGTGAACGTGATGATCACTTGTCCCCTGGAATTTTCCTGTGATCAACCTCTTTGTCAACTTAACGTGGATTTTAGAACCCTTTCTTGCAGACATCTGTACCTGCTCCCGTAGTTTCGGGAAACTTCTGGTTTGCTATCCTAAGACGTGGGAAGAACTGTTTCTAAACCTCCACAACTTGTGAGCTAAGTGGCAGTAAACTGTTTCTGTCTTCTTTGTTTAGGGAAGTAATCTGTTTAATCTGTTCAAATGTCTATATTTTTGGGGTGGTATTGAAAATATATTCGTTTAATATTAAAAGCTGAGTCTGTGATCTATTGCTGCTGGTTCGTAGCATCATGGATGAAAGGAAAATGGAAGGTTATTTGGGAGGGAAGTGTTACACTTATCTTGAAGTAGGGTTAAATGTTGGCACATCATGGGCCGAAGGCCCTGTACCATGCTGTAATGTTCAGTGTTTCAAGCAAAGGTGGTTGAGTCCGCAAGAAACGCAGACGAGTAACTAGTTGGGTGAAGGCATTCAATATTGTGGTGTCCTTCACCACCTCAGTGCTGTGGCTGGTGGTCACCGTGGTAATGTTTGTGGAATATAGAAAAGAATGAGTGCCAGATCACAATCAGAAATGAAGTATTGTGGGTGAGGGAGAATGGTCCCATGGAGGGGTGAGGGACCGTGAAGTCTGGCTTCTGTTGGTGGTGGGGAGTGCTCATCAGAAAGCAGGTAAGCAGAGCTGTCCCCCAGAAAGAGGAGTATAATAGGGCAGAGATGAACGCCCAGAAACTGACATGGAGAGGCAGGCAAGATGGCAAATACACCAATATCCTGCTTGTAAAAGCAATGTTGGGAGGGGGAATTAGACCTAGACCCTCGTGAAGTTTGAGGTGATGGAATACCAGACTACATGAGTGAAGGGACATGGGGATATAGAAAGAGTGGAGAGTGTAGAGCCACCAAAGGCTGTTTTCTCTGGCAGGCAGAGGAAAGTTTTGAGAGGAGAATGAGGAATGAAAATGAATCGCAAAGGCAGCGTTCCAGTTTGTTTGGCTGTTTCTGATAATTCCCTACCAACTGGATTAAGTTCCAAGGCTTTTTCGTGCCCAGACCTGACTATCGAAACAATGATCTTGCTTGGTCTGTGGTTTGCATGGCAGTGTTTCAATTTGTGGCAGTTAATCATTCTGAATATTGAGAAACAGTGTGAGAAGAGCAAGGTTTCTGGGGTGGTGTCGGGCCCTATAGTCAGCACAGTTTAGGGTTCTGATCTAATGTCTTCTCTCCTACTATCAAACCAGTATAAGGTGCAGTAATTGCCCAGCTCTGATCCAAATGCTCAAGGTAAATTTATTATCAAAGTACACATATATGTCACCATGTGCAACACTGAGATTCATTTTCTTCTGTGCATTTATAATAAGTAGAAAGAAACAAAATAGAATCAATGAAAAACCGCACACAACAGAGCAAACAACCAATGTGCAAAAGACAACAAACTGCAAGTACAAAAAGAATAAATAAATAACTAAGTACCAAGAACACAGCTAGTAGAGTCCTTAAAAGTGAGTTCATAGGTTGTGGGAATAGTTTAGTGTGGGGTTGAGGGAAGTTATCCCCTGTGGGTCAAGGTTGAGAGGTAATAACTGTTCCTGAACCTGGTGGTATGGAACTTCAGGCTCCTATGCCTCCTTCCTGATGGCAGCATTGAGAAGAGAACCTGGCCTGGATGGTGGGTGCTGTTTTCCAGTGACAGCGATCCTTGTAGATGTTCTCAGTGATGGGGAGGTCTTTAACTGATGGCAGACTGCTTCACATTACATTGCTCTGCCAGTGCTTGTCGTTGGTACGTGTTGACTGTTATACACTGAGTTCATTACAAATGCTACAGGCCTTACAAATGGAGTCTATCGTTAAGGAAAGCTTCAATTTTGTACCGTTCATTGACCAGTGATAAGCACATAAATAGACCTCAGGAACTCTCAGTTGCAGTTTAGAAGCAGAATGGTACCATACATGCCACTCCTATTCAAGATGGCGCCACACACAGTGGTGGTGTTGCGAGCTCTGTTCCAAATCTACAGTATACAAATTTCTACAATTTTCTTAGCATTTTCTGTTCAAGTAGCTGATAGTCACACTGACACGATAGACTGACCGTTCTGAACATCGGAAAAACAGCATTTACCCACTATGTGCCGCCTTTCCAACACTGGGAACCCCTGCTTGCGCGATCCATGGGAGACTCATCTCTTACACCGCCACTACCTCGGAAGAAGCGCCGGAGGCGAGGGAGAAGGGCTGGCGTCCTGGTGAGGCTGAGGCAGCGTGCAAATTGACCGCCGCTCCCAAGTCTACTCCTGGTTAACGTTCAGTCCCTGGAAAACAAGCTTTGTGAACTGAGAGCCAGAATCTCCTGTTAGCGGGAAACCAAGAAATGTAACTTTTTGCGCTTGGTGGAGACCTGGCTGATGGAGGAGATACTGGACCACGTTATTGAGCTCTCTGGATTCTCCCTGTTCCGGGCGGACAGGTTGAAAAACGTCTCTGGGAAGAGTAAAGGAGTAGGGGTATGCTTCATGGTCAACAGTGCTTGGTGTGACCCCCAGAACGTACATGTTCTCAAGTCCTTTTGTTCCCCAGACCTGGGATACCTGGTGCTGCTGTGCAGACCCTACTTGGCTACCTAGGGAGTTCACGGCTGTTATCATCACAGTATCACCGCAGGCTGATACTGGCCTGGGTCTCAAGGAACTGTATGAGACCATCAACACACTGGAGACTGCGCACCCAGAGGCTGCCTTCATCATCGCCGGTAACTTTGAGTGTTGCTGACGAAAGTCACTCCGAAGTTTTGTCAGCACATCCAGGTGAGCACTTGTGGAGATAAGACACTTGACCACTGTTACACTCCCTTCCGCCACGCTTACAAAGCTCTGCTTTGCCCAGCTTTTGGAAAATCAGACCACTCTCCGATCCTGCTTTTGCTGTCGTTCAGGCAGAAGCTGAAACGAGGCGGCCATAGTTAAAACTGTCCACTGTTGGTCCGACCAATCGGCCTCCATGCTGCAGGACTGCTTCATCGACTGGAATATCTTCCATGATGAGGATGTCTTCGAGTTCATGGATGGAGTCACATGCTTCATCCGGAAGTGCATCGACGATATTGTCCCCTGGAAGTTGGTCAGGGTCTTCCCGAACCAGAAACCCTGGATCACTAGTTCTGTGCGAGTAGCACTTACCACACGACACAGAGCTTACATTGCCGGCAATCACCAGGAGCTCACGAAAAGTAGTTACGATCTGTGCAAACCTATCAAGGCTGCAAAACAACAATACAGGGACAGATTGAGTCAAGATTCACAATGAATAGTACACATGACGTAGCGAGGGTTGCATACCATTGCAGACTTCAAAGCCAAACGTTGTGGTGCCACCAACATCGCAGCACCTCTCCTAGATGAGCTCAATCGCTTTTACACTCAGTTTGATGTCGCTAACTCTGAGCCTCCGAGGAAAGCCACTGCTACAATCTGCAACCTGGTCATCTCTGAGGCTGAGGTATGCAGATGTTTCCAATGAGTGGACAGTCGCAAGGCTGCGGGACCGGACGCCATCCCAGGGTGAGTACTCAGGGTGTGTGCAGCACAACTAGACATTTTTAATCTCTCCCTCTCCCAGTGTAGAGTACCCTCCTGCTTCAAACTATCCACCATTGTCCTCGTACCAAAAAAGACCAAGGTAACGTGCCTGAACAACTTGCGTCCTGTTGCAGTCACCTCAATAATAAGCAAATGCTTTGACAGGCTGGTCAAGGGTTATATCTGCAGCTGGCTGCCACCCAAACTGGACCCCCTACAATTCGCCTACTGACACAACCAATCGACAAATGACGCAATAGCCACTGCTGTACATACTGACCTTACAAATCTGGAGGAGAAGGATGCTTACGTGATAATGCTGTTCTTGGACTACAGTTCAGCATTCAACACCATAATTCCATCCAGGCTTGACAGGAAGCTCAGAGACCTTGGTCTTGACCCCTGCCTTGTGCAGCTGGATCCTGGACTTCCTGTCAGGTTGCCAACAGGCGGTAAGAGTAGGCTCCCTCACCTCCACCTCTCTGACTCTCAACACAGAAGCCCCTCAGGGATGTATATTAAGTCCTTTCCTTTACTCCCTGTATACGCATGACTGTCACCACCCACTGCTCTAATCTGCTAATTAAATTTGCCAATGATGCTACATTGATTGACCTAATCTCAAACAATAACGAGGTGGCCTACAGGAAAGAGGTCATCTCTCTGACACAGTGGGGTCAAGAAAACAACCACTCCCTCAAAATCGCCAAAACGAAGGAGCTGGTTGTGGACTACAGGAGGAATGGAGACAGGCTAGCCCTTTACTGACATCAGTGGTCTGGAGTTGAGAGGTTACATAGCTTTAAGTTCCTTGGCTTCCACATCGCCGAGGACCTCTTGTGGTCTGTACACACCAGCTGTGTAGTGAAAAAGCACAACAGCACCTCTTTCATTTCAGACGGTTGAGGAAGTTTGGTATGGGCCCCCAAATTCTAATAACTTCCTACGGGGGCACAGTCGAGATCATCCTAACTGGCTGCATCACTGCCTGGTATGAGAACTGTACTTCCCTCAATCGCAGGACTCTGCAGAGAGTGGTGCGGACAGCCCAGCGCATCTGTAGTTGTGAATTTCCCATGATTTAGGACATTTACAGAGACAGGTGTGTAAAAAGGGCCCAAGGATCATTGGGGACCCAAGTCACCCCAACCACAATCTATTCTAGCTGCTAACACCTGGAAAACGGTACCGCAGCATAAAAGCCAAGACAAACAAGCTCTGGGACAGCTTCTTCCACTAGTCCATCAGACCGATTAACTCACGCTCTGTTACATTGACTGTTCTATTTATTATAAATTACTATGATTGCACATTTAGATGGAGATGTAACATGAAGATTTTTACTCATGTATTTGAAGGATATAAGGAATAAAGTCAATTCAATTTCTGTGTTGTGATCACAGAGAGAACATGGAAAACTCATTCAGATCTTTGGTGCTCTCTGAGTGTGTTTTCAATGTTCTTTCTGTGATCACGTGGGTTTCCTGCAGGCACTGCAGTTTGCTCGTCTCAAACATAAGATAAAACCGTAAGACATAGGAGTGGAATTAGGCCATTGGCCCAGAGAGTCTGCTCTGCCACTCCATCATGGCTGATTTATTATCCCTGTCATTCCCACTCTCCTGCTTTCTCCTCTAATCTTAGACCCTCTGACTAACCAAGAACTAACTTATCAACCTCTGCTTTAAATATAAATGACTTAGCTTCCACAGCTGTCTATGGCAATGAATTCCATAGATACACCACCCTCCTCATCTCTTTCTTTTAAGAACATTGGATAAGGTGCTTGTTTCTGTGAAATCATCTAAAGATCACTCAGTGAATTCATTCCGGTCTCTCACAGATCACCAATTAATTGTTCTACAAGTCACAGTTAGACTTGGAACCTAGGCCTTTGTTTGCTAGAATTACACCACCCATGTATGTCACAATAACGTGGCAGCTACTGTGAAGCTATTACAGCTCAGGCATCAGAGTTCAGAGTGCAAGTTTCTATAAGAAACTTGTAAATTTTCCTGTGAGCTTGTGGGTTTCCTCCGGGTTCTCCGGTTTCCTCCCACAGTTCAAGGACGTACTGGTTAGTAGGTTAATTGGTCATTGATAATTGTCCTGTGAGTAGGGGTTCTGGTTAAATAGGTGGGTTGCCAAGTGGCGCAGGTCATTGGGCCAGAATGGCCTGTTTTGCACTGTATCTCTGAATAAATAAAGTGTGTCGTTTTCCTTTTTTGTGTGTCATGCATTTCTAACCAGACAAGTCTGTTCAAAATGTAATAATTATTGCTTCATTAAATGCTAACAACCTTGTCACACCCAAGTCCTTAGCACCCCAATTCTGTCAGTGCTATTTTGCCCTCATGCCTTTCCTCCAGGGGCCGTGAGTTCCTGACACAAAGGGCCAATTTGTAGTGCAGCTGTTTCTGGGGACTGGTGAAATGAGCTGAGCTTCACTGCTTTGTTGGGAGTTGGTCAGGTGGGAGTTGGTTCCTGTCTCCTCACCCATTAATCAGCCTTGGTCTATAAGCAGTCTCAGTATAGACAGCAATGTGGGGGTGCAATTTCTATCACCGTCCTCTGTGTTTTCTCCTGCTCCTCCCAGCTATGTTGTCCTCAGCTTAGCCTTTAAAATCACAACAATTTGGCTAGAGAAGGTAAAGATAGTACTAGGTGAAAGGAGAAAACTTCCATTATTGGCAAACAGCAGTAAGTCTGAGGATTGGGAAAGTTTCACGGTTTAGTAGAGGACCAATGCTGATAAAGAAATGGAAAGAGTATGAGGAATCAAACAAAGCATAAGCAACTGAACTCTTCTAAAGATATAAAATGCAAAAAAAAAAGCAAAAGTTAAAATGGGTCCCTGCAAAGAAAATGTTTTTTAATTCCTTTCTTATTTTTTGATTCAGCAGCAGCCACTGCTACTTTCTCATTTCCTGTCAGAGTCCCTTTATGTACCGACACTCCTGTGCCTAGCGTCATTTTATTGACATACAATCAATCTACGTATATAAACTACCTTAAGTATTTATATTTATTTCGTTATTAATATTTTTTTTCAGCTCAAGCTAGTAAAACCCGTGGTACAGACGTAGCCAAGCGCACTCATTTCTTAATTGCTAGGAACCTTTGGACTATTCTAATGGTGTTTAGTATTGCGGCTTTCTGAAGATTCACATAGATATTACTGTGTAGCCCTAATTGTTTCATGCTATTGTGTTGTGACTTTGGAATGGTATCAGTTGTAAATATTACCTTTGGGACAATGTATACCCTGTTCATGTTCCAAAGACTTAAATTTCCTCTTTTAAGTCGGCATGCTTTTGGTGTTTTCACTTAGTGATTTCTGTAGGTTACGTGTGTTTGTATCTATATCTATTAAGTAAGTCTTTCTTGCTTGCTGATCCTGTATTATTATATCTGGATGGTTATTATAGATTGTCCTATCTGTAATAACCGATCGGTTATAATTCGTGGTATTCTGACTCTGAAACTGGATCAGGCATATATTTACAGTAAAGTCTGGTTTCTTTTATGAGTGTATTTTGAAACAAGATTTTGGTGAATGATGTTCGCCAATTAATTATGCCTGTGTAAGTAATCAGATTGCGTTAAACTGCTACAGGATCCTGTGATGTGTTGGATTATAACTAGTTTTTCTTGGCATTTTCTATGTCTATCATCTTGTGTTTGTTGGTCTTTTATTATGTATTTTATGATAATTTTGGGTTAACTACCTAGTCCTGTATTACTTATAATCCCAAAGGATTTCCAATAGGTTCGTCAGGCAAGATTTTTCCTTAAGGAAACTATACTGACTTTGTCCTATCTTGTCCTTTGTCACCAAGTGCTCCAGAACCTCATCCTTAACAATTGACTCCAACAGGCCTGATTTTCCCTAAAGGAAACCATGGGGGTAACTCTGCCTATCTTGTCTTGTGTAACCAAGTACTCCATAAATACATCCTTAACAATTGACTCCAACATCTTACCAACCACTGAGGTCAGGCTAACTGGTCCATAATTTCCTTTCTGCTGCCTTCCTCCTTTCTTAAAGAGTGGAGTGACATTTGCAATTTTCCAGTCCTCTGGCACGGTGCCAGAGACCAATGATTTTTGAAGGGTCATTACTAATACCTTCACAATCCCTACTGCTACCTATTTCAGAACCCTAGAGTGTAGTTCACTAGTCCAGGTGACTTATGTATCCTTAGGTCTTTCAGCTTTTTGAGCACCTTCTCTTTTGTAATAGTAACCACATTCACTTCTCTTTCCTCAACATCTGGTACACAGCTAGTGTCTTCCACAATGAAGACTGATGCAAAATACTCATTTAGTTCATCTACCATCTCCTTGTCACCCAGCCTAAGAGAGGATTCCCCTTGCACAAGGAACTTGGCCCTTTTTATACCCTTCAAGACTTCTTCCTCTCTCACTTTTCAGACAGACATGTTTCTCGCCATATCTACTCTCAAGTCTGCAGTTTTGAGAACAAAATTCTAAAACATTTATGTGGACTGGTTCACTTATACTTTCAAACATTCCCACATCCCAGACTAACTCCAGTATATCCTAGAAATTTCAATTTTGAGTTACACATTTTACCATATACCCAGTGGAATTAAATTTACCTCTTACAGTCCCTCACAAAATTATATTGGGGGAATAGAATATAGTGGAGAAATTATTCGTTCTCTGTCAGTTGAAGGCACACAATACTTCTCCAAGAGATAGTGGGGAAACAAGATGTCCA